>NC_135998.1:26357895-26560395 GCF_048128805.1 Centroberyx gerrardi
TAAGGACACGCAAGCAAGCAAGCGCACGCACGTGCACACACACTCAACGCACGCACATGCACGCATACGGTTTGTATCTGATGGATCCTTTGAGAAAATTGTAAAAGGTGCGAGAGTTGGCGAGCTCCGTGAGTCAATGTCTGCTTTTTATTAATATGGCGAAATTCCCTCCCTCTCTCAAACGCACACACACACACACGCACGCACGCACGCACACACACACACACACACACACACACACACACAGACAGTTACGCGCTGCACGAGTGCGCACACACGCACTCTCACATACTCTCAAACACATGCACAAAAGCACGGATGCACACACACACACACACACACACACACACACACACACACACACACACACACAGACAGTTACGCGCTGCACGAGTGCGCACACACGCACTCTCACATACTCTCAAACACATGCACAAAAGCACGGATGCACACACACACACACACACACACACACACACACACACACACACACACACACACACACACACACACACAAGGCAACGCATTAGAAAACTCCAAAGTCATCCAGTTTGCTCTAATCATTACAATTAGTCGTGAATTATCACCGGACTCTGACAGACGTTCCTTGTAACTCTCTTTTATTTCCACCCCGTGCTAATCAGCGGCTCTCATTACAAACGCTGATTAAACTGCAAATTACCCAGCAGCGGCCCCGTCCGCGCCTACCAGAGCCTCGCTCAATATCAATTAAGTCTAGCAGCCCGTCTGTAGTCTCACAGCGCTTCCAAATGCTTGATAGTGCCACTTATTAGTTTGGAAAACTCGGAAAATACCAATAATCAACGGCCATGAAGCTAGAAGGAAAGGGCCCAGGATTTTCCCACAATTCAAATGCAATGGCATATAAGCCTTTCCCAGTGGGCTACAAAGGATTTCTCTGCTGCTGCCTCCACACAGGCCTGCCACATGCACTTCAATAGGCATCCTGCACCTCACCTGAATATGTGCATGCACAAACGGACACGCGCATACGCTTGCGCCATCCTTTATGCATGTCTGCAAATGCTGTGGGAGAGGAAAAAACGTATTAGACCAAGTAATATCTTTTGCCTTTGGAGTAATATTTTGAAATAATGAATTGCATTAATGCATGGCAAATCTAAAATCCGACATCATTGGGTCGTTCCGGTGGTGGAGAGAATGAATAAGTTTCTCCCCTCTCACGTTAACCTCTTTAGCCTTGGTATAACAGGAATTAATAACAACTTATTATAATTATTTACTTTATTAGAGGGAAGCTCTTGTGCTTTTTCCCCTCACCACTTGTTAACATCTCTTCTCCATCTATAATGACCATCAAAGCGCCCTTGAGCAAGACATTTAACCCCCAGCTGTGTCAGTGGAGCTGCTCTGGGGTCAGTTTACCTTCCACAAGCTATATGCCTATGATTATGATCATTACAAAAATAAAATGTGCTGAAAACAGCACAGTTTCTGTAATAAAGATAAGACTTTTAACAAAATACCAACACAAGCCCTTACAGATGCAGATGCTTCTTTAACACAAGTCATAAATTCTAGTAGGCTAGTCCAATAATTAATTTCTTTGCATAAAATAACCTGCTGCAGCAAAATTGTGATATTTGCTGTGAATCTTCAGAATATATATATATATTTTTTTTAAAGATAAAAAAAACAAACACTTTTTAAATTTTTACACTAAAATCAGCATTAGCCTAATTACAATGACACAGGCTACTGTATTAGGAGAACTATTACTACTACAAGGTATACAGCACCACCACCACTACTATGACAGCCACTACTGCTACTACCACTACTACTACTATTACTATTATAGCTACTACTACAACAACAGCAACAACTACCAATACAACTACTGCTACTGCCACTACTAAAAACATTAATAAAAGCAAACAGACAAATAATGAAGCTCACAAAGTTGTCATCTGTGATATCAGAAGTGCAATTTCCCTTAGACTCTAAGATGAAACTAAAACTCATTATGGACTAATTGTTTAGGGTAATATGTCATGTTTTAAGTGTGTATTTGCTTGATAGCACACCACATTACACAAAAATAATTTTTAATAAGTTTGTGTAGCCTACAGGAAATCACATATGCATTTTACATGTTTTTTAAAGTATACCTTGCCTCTTACTTTGGGTGTCTCAACTTTTGCCATTTTCCACGCTATTTAGCATTTTTGCACCATTCAGACTACTTTGCATGCTGCCCTGACAAGAAACATATTTCAACCCTTTCTTTTTCATTACATTTTGACAGATAAAATACTTATATGAGTCTTAAATGAGTAGACTGTCTCCCAGTGTTGAGAGGACCACTGCAAATTATATTAGAAGATACCCTGGAGATATTGTGGTTTTAATGCTATTTTTTCAGTTGGACAGAATTCTGGTTATATTTTGCATGTTACAAGGAGTTCAAATTAAGAATGGGGAACGATGGGTCGCAGTACATATGTGCTGCGCAAAGATTTCCTCCCTATCAAATGAGGAAAAATTGTGTTTCTTTTATCCAGCCCTGACTCAACAACTTGTTACATATCTTTTGATTATTGTTATGAGCAATTATAATGGCCTGTAAGAATCACAGTAAAGTTTTTAAAGTACATAATAAGCATTATGCTGTTACCTCATAGATTTATGGAGAGGTGAAGGGGCATAGATCTTTCTGTGTTAAAGTTGTTGTATGAACAGCTGTGGTTGATACCATTAATGTGCATCAATATAGTTGAGTAATATAAACTTTTAATGGTATTGACAGGCTAAAGTCTGGATTGTAATAAAATAGTTGCTGACTTTTTTTTTCCAATGCAAGCAACCTTGAAGAATGCTATGAAATTGAATTATTTTTCATAGATAACACAAATCAATATCAGATGCACAGAGATTCAAATGATATTTAATGTGCTGTCTTTGTAACACAGCTTTATAAGCCATATCAATTGTTTAGCTCAACTGATATACTGTGTGAAAACAAAGAAATAGGCTTGCCCCATATTCTAAGGTTTATAAAACCTTAACTTACTCAGAGTTTAAGAACCCAATATTTGTCGACCTATGGAGTCTAATGCTCATTGCAACTAAATGTTAAAATCTAAAATAAATACAAATACTGTATATGTGAGTACACTGGCCTGCAAACAGAGCTTTGGTTACTTTCACACACATGACAATGAACAAGATGTAGGCTACATCTAACTGGCTGAACAAGCTCTGAGGTAGCCTGACATAACTGTCCTCTCAATTACGAAGGCATCCCAAAAAGTAAGGAATTTGATGTTTAATCCAAAGTCAATGGCTACAGTTTCACTTGGCATTTTCATAAGATTTTTGGGATCTCATATCTAAGATTTGATTTTAGGTCATATTGCTGTATGTCCATACTTGGGCTGAAAAGGACTATTTTGATGTTATGATATATTAGGATTATAACAGTGGATTACCTTCAGACACAAACAAGCAAAGTGTATTGTTAGGTGCTCGCATTATCAGATCTTATTTACAGATGGAGGCATCATACATACAGATATATGTCCAGAAATAGGTAGCTACTGGCCATAGGGCTGTTATAGTTTGGGATTTTACATTAGTTATACATTTTATGTAGTTTTATATTTTAATTTCAATTTCAGTTTAGTTTTAGTTCGTTTTCAGTCAGGGTTTGGTAGTTTTAGTTTAGGTTTAATTAACAGTTTCAGTTCTAGCTTTAGTATTTTTGGTAGGGATGGTATTTTTAAAGGTATAACTATGGTTCTCAGTAGAGTGCATACCTCCGCCAACGCTATGCAGAAGTTAATAATTTCTTCCATGCCACATTACCAAGTTGTTTCACATCAGGAGATGCAAACATTTTCATGACTGGTCCTGAAATGGGACATGAGATCTGAGATTAAATTAGATCATTTTAGCTGATCATCTCAACTCTGCATGGCCAATCAGCTATATCTGTTCAGTTTCCATTAGTAGCCTACTGCCCTTCTACCACTGGACCAAGTCTTGGAAAAAATGGCAGGGCGGTTATGTCTAAACAGGAAATGAGCTCTCCAGTTGCCCAGTTGTTATTTGATTGGGCCAATAATGGAAAGTTTGCCTCTTTTTCTGTCTGCTGATTGGTCACAAAGTTTCATGGTGTTGTGTGAATCCCTTGGACAGTTATAATAATTTGTATGAGAAGCCACACCCACTGCCACACCCCTCTTTGGCCAATTGGTGTGAAAAGTTAATCAGTTCTTTCTTGCCCCATGAACAAACTTTTCCACAAAGTTTCATGCAAATCCATTCATAACTTTTGTAATATAATTATAATATATAAAATAATAAAATCATGTCATCAGCATATAATAGGATACCCAAAATCTTATCAGTAACTAAACTTTATAAAACTGATGGCCTTTCAGAAATCAATAAAAAAAATAAAATAAAAAAAATCAGCAAATGACTAGTTTTTTTTTATATATTGTCAGAATCTGCTTTGATCGCATTTGTTTATGTGCTAGAAGTGTGATTTTGAGACCCGTTCCACCATATAATGGCAGTGAATGGAGAGAGAAAAAAACGGAGCAACAGATAACAGAGAATTGCAGATTTTGGGGTTATATCATGTCCAGGAAGCTACACAAAACAAGATACTACCAAAGTTCAACAGCACTTTAAACTAAAGCTCCTAACTCCTATTTTTTGCTAACTTACATCGGCTTAAATTTGATAATACAATCAACTTTAAGATTTTAATGGCTACTTTTTAAGCAATAAATGGCTTGGCCAAGGCTTATATTACGGAACGTCTAACTCCATATGTACATAAGAAAGCTCTTTGACTGCTCCAAACTGTAAATTAATTACCAAAGTGTGATTCAGAATTTGCTGTCAGGGCCCCTAAACTTTGGAACAACTTGACTAAGGCAATACAATTATTTGATTCATTATCTTCTTTATGATAAAACTGAAAATGTATTTTTTATAAGCTTGCAATTAACTGATAACTTGTTACTGCTCTTATTATGCAGTAGCGTAGTTAATTTGTTTGCTGGGAGGCTGATATGGTCTCTGAATTTTGCTGAGTGCCTTAATCATAGCCTGGTAAGACCATCCTGATCACGTGACCTCACATTCTGGAGCGAAACAGAATGTGAGGTCACGTGATCAGGATGGTCTTACCAGGCTACCTTAATCAGCCAGCAGTTGTCCTTTTGCTTTATTATGATTATTATGACAGTTATTATGATTGCGTTTAGGATTAATCTTTCACTGATTGATTTGTTTCCACAGTCACACGCACATAAATATCCCAGAGCAGGGTGACATGACTTGGAGTACTTTGGAGTACACTAAGTATGTGATAATGAACAAGTTAGAGAATTTATTTAGGGAGTGATTAGGACCAGTTCCTGGAGAGCAGACAGTGTTGGAGTATTTGGAAAGGAAGGCCACAAACTGTGTTGGTCTGAACATTCAGATCCGACCTGCCCAACAATCTCATGTCGCTGTGATTAATTTATAATTCCTTGACATTTTGAGTCGGAATCAGTCAGTGTAAAACTCAGGTGGAAGACTATGTACTATGTGGCAAAAAGCAGCTGGTCAAATATAGGTTCTGAACCAATGTCTTTCTCCTTGGCAGTTTGGATGCAGCACATTTTGAGGTGCTGCCCTGGGCGCTCTAAATTGAGCATGAGTCAACTTTAGGCATGCTGCACTTCACATCAAGATGGAAATAGCCTTTGAAACTGGCTCTATCTAGGCAGAGCTCTTGGACGAGATGTTACAACTCTGTGCTCTGTTCTCCTCAGGAGGATGTCATGCACATCCTGTGTTTCACAATGAGCTAACTTTCTCTTGTCCATGTTTATTTCCAACAACATTACCCCCTTTGTTACGTCAGCTTTGCTAGCTAATGCTAATGTGTAATCATGTTAATCTCTTTCTAAGGACCAAAAATACTGTTCCTTAACATGAAGTCCCCAGGTGAGTGATCGGTTGCACTTTCATGTTAGCATCAGCCCAGAGAACTTTGAGACACAACAACAGCTGAGACACTAGCTCAAGACTCGAGACATTAAAGCCGGAGGAAACTGAAATGTGTGACTTCTCAACAGTTGTGTTGTCTTGTTACCTTTTGGGATTTAATAAAGATCGCAAAAGTTTAAAAAAGAGGCCGTATTCCTATATGGGGAAAGGCCAAACACACATAACAGAGTCTGGGACGCCAATAAGAATTTGCTCCTTCATTACATATTAACAATGTCACTAACTTATCGGCTGAGAGACATTCCAAGGAGTTCCTTCTCTCAGACCTTATCACTAAAGTATCACTCCGCCTTGTTTACATTCTATTGACACATTAGCTGAATTCGTAGCTTGACACTCCATGTGTTGAAAGCTGGTTGGACCACACTCAAGACCAAACTGGACGGATGATAAATTCCAATTGGTAGATATACAGTGCCACTCTCTAGATGTGTTCAGAGCCACTCTGAGCTCTCTGGTCAAAGGTGTAACTGTAGCCAGTGGTGTCAAGCTAACTGGCTAAACTTCCTGGCAAGCACACTGCCACTTCACGTAATAATAACTCTTCCTCAGACCACAACTCGGCACGCTTTATTTATATGATAGCCAGTGGGTATATTATGATAATGTTTAACTGGCAATCATTTATTAACACTACCTCTTTATAGTGTCATCTAATCAGCTATCGTAACCGTTTGTAAATAAATTCCTCTTACACTGTGTGCCACGTGCCGGTCCAATGGAACTGGACTGGAGTGTTTTATTGTCTACAGTATGTTGCATACATGTGTACATGTAAGGCTGCATGTGTCATATTGTGCCTGCTCCACCATGAGCAATTGCTTCAGCAACATCAAGTCACTGATAAAAGTTTTATTTTTTGCTAGTAAGAGTATCCATGAGGGATTGTTGACGTATCACAGGTTCATTTGCCCAAAAAAGGGATTCAGGATAAAACTGCAAAACCACACCTTCCCTATCCCCAGCTGTGAGCTAGGCAAGTACGCTAATGTAATAGAATAAAATCACCAATAATAGCTCAATACCACGACTTAATAACTAATGTTACTGCTAACATACACTTGTACAGTAATCCTGAACATGGAAGCCCACTTACAACAAAGAACTCCAACACACAATATGTGATAACTTAAAACAAAATGGTTACTGCAAGGGCAGTAACTTATGGGCAATCAGCTGCAGTGTAAAGGAATCCAGCACAGGCATTCAGACATGGCAATTCAACAAGGACCTAATGAAAATACTACAGTCTCTTAGACACATCAGCACCTGTAGATGCTTGCCCATTTGGCCAGGATTAAAACTATAAAAAAAACAAAAAAGACATCTGCACACCAGACCAGAATATGGAAAAGGAGAAGTGGTCCAAATCTCAGAATCATAAAATGGCCATTGTGCCCAATGCCATCACTCTGTAAAGACTTATACATTACTCACCCTATAACCGAAACAGTTCCCCATAAGGGATGCGATCACCTGTTCTACTACTCATGTCATCTATATGATCCTAGTGGCCTTGCTTATTGGTAAAACATCACATGCCTTAAAACAAGGCATAAGTGAACATAAGAGTTCTATACGACGTAATGATAGAGAATATCCAGTAGTCCATTTCATCAATCACATTTCAGCATAATATATCAACCTTTCATTTCTGTGGCATTGAAAAAGTTAGACTGTCTAATAGAGGGGGTAATTGGGTAAAATTGCTAAAACGACAAGAGTCATTCTGGATTTTTACTCTGCAAACTTTGATTCCAGCGGGTCTTAATGATGAATTGCTCCTGAATGCAATATAATCATATAGTTATAATATTGGTGTTGATTGTATCTTCTGTGACGTATTCATAGTTGCTTTGTAGCCTATTGGCTTTTCTTGTGTCTTACCTGTCATTCAAATTTGAGATTTTTCTAATGGCCAATCTTTATGACTCTTCCTGATTGACTTTTTGATTATTGTTTGCGTTCACTTTTATAATTAGAACTTCTAATGTCAGTCTTTACAGCTTCTTTGCCACTTATTGACTTGCTTGCTTGATGATTGTATACACCTGTCCACACCTCCTATGGCAGCTATCTACGAAGCTGTGTGTCTTTCTACACAAGTTTTGATGAAGGTCTTGCACCAGAAGTTCATTTGAAACACACAATACACTAAATACACAGTGTTTGCTGAGTGGTGTTGCATGGAGCTTTTATTATTTTATTATTTATTATTTTATTGTATTATTTATTTATTTTATTTTTTTATGATTCTATGCATTAAAACTATAAAATCAAATTTGGACTCACTTGCTAAAGCATGGGAAGTGCTATACCTCAACTGACACACTTACGTTTGGAAAAACTATGAGAAAGTGGGTGATTAGGACCAGATCCTGAACTGGCATACAGTAGACTATGTTTTTTTGTGCTGCCGGTGACTAAAATTCTTGTCGGCTGGCTCCTATCGAAAAAACTCAATTTGGAGCAGCTCAGAACGAAGGATTCATCCGCGAGTCGCCCATCACGTGCTTCAACTGGCGTACTGCTTTACAGTCTCTAACTGGCACTTAGGAAACGTTCATACTGAGCTTTTTGGTATCTAACTAAAACCCGCAACCATGTCAGATCCAAGAGCACGGCAAATTAAGATTAAAACTGGCATCGTTAAGAGGTAAGTCCGGCGTTTCGTTCCATCTAAAGATGAAATAACATATCAATACTGCGTACTAGCTAACTATACTAAGCTAATGTGTTAGCTTAGCCGTGTGGACAGGCCGGCTCGATATCAAACCAAACCCGGCATGGAGTATAACTCTATCCCGGTGCTTTAGCGAGGCCTATGGTCAATGGTTAGATGAGTACTTTTATATGTTCTGTTTGCAATATACCTCAGTGCTAATCAGCGGTAGCATCAAAATACAAGCTAATGGCGCATTTATAAATGCGTTGTCACGTTGTGCAGTTGTGTTGCCATGGAAGTTGCACGTCAAGATGCGTTTTGTGTATAACTTGCGAAGATAGCTAACGTTAGCTTGCTGATGGCAACTCACTGCTGAGGACAGTTAGCTCTTTTGGCTAGTCTGCAAGCTAACATTAGCAGCGTTGTTAGCCAAAATAGCAGGTGTTCTGATGAAAGTGGCTACTTACAGGCGAGCACTTCAACGTTTTATCAATGGGATATCATATTTACTCCAGTGGCTGTAAATATGAAATAAACCTTAACCAGCAATAGAGTCGCTTACTCTGAAAACGGTCTTGTCTCTGCCTGGACCAGTTCATTAAATTACATTACATTGCTGTCTTGACGCAGCTGTTGTCTGGCTTGTAACGTTACTTTTGTTTTATCGCCATATAGTAAGGCTTTTCCCAACATATAGTAAGGCTTTCCCCCCACCCAGCCTTAACTATTGCTGGGCGTTCATGATAATGCTGGTAGGAAATGCCCTGGGAAGCCCACATCGTTTTAAATGGTGTGGCCTAACCACACCATTTAAAACGATCGCAGTCCATCATAGGGATATTGGGTATAGGCATATGATACATGACTAGGGCCACTACGTGCATAATTAGGTCCCTTTCCCCATAGCTAAGTGTGACATTTGATGCTGTTTTACTCTATCCTCAGAAACATTTTGAGGGTTTGGATGGTTTGTCCACATTTTTTGTCCACTTTTGGCTAGTAGTCCTACTGGCGTAAAACCATGTTCATTATTTTCTATTGTTCTCCCAATAAAATGCATGTTAGTGCATTTGCAAACATTACTAAAGGCATCCACACATCCATACATGGACTTATACTATGTCATGACTTATTTTCAATGCATCACGGAACAGGGGCAATATGCCAGTATTTGCACTGCACTCATGTTCACTTTCTATTGGGCAGTATTCTATTGGGAGTGTTGGGCAGTTTCACACATCTCTGATTACTTTTTACACACACCTTTACAAACACATGGGGAGTTTGGAGCAAATTGTAAAATTTTAAGTTCACTTTTGTTTCACTGTCAGATTCAGTGCAAAACTACAGGTATGCTGGTGTTTCTCACACAAGCAGATGGGGAAGAAAGTGTGCGTGATGAGTTTACAAGCAGCAGCTCTGTGAGCGGCGGCGAGTTTAATGACGCACAGCATAACGTGACGCGCAGAATTACAAGTCGGTTTAGATGAATTCCTATATACTGACCAACCTTTGTGGCGGCCTGTGTCGATATTGTGGTGGTGTGCCACAAATAATGACTAGTTAGTTCCTGTTTACTATCCCACCCCCTTGTTCAACTGACCGCCTGCAGCACCTCAGGCTCCTACATATTGTAATGTTCTGAAAAACCATGAAGGTTCAGGGCTTTCAGAAGTTTGTTTCGGGCGATTCTCAGAAGCACTTCTGACAAAGCATATCCAAGCCTTTAATTGGAGACAAACTCTAAAGCCTTGTCCCACAATGACAAGTGAAGAAATAGGTGGCAAGTTTACTAGTTGAACAAGTTTACTTGCTCGCTTCATCGATTCTGCCATTACCAGAATTTTTTTCAGGGAGGGGGAGACAAGCTAGTTTAAAAAAAAAAAAAGGAAAAGCTACTGCTCGGTCCGAATATGACAACAAGCTTTAGAAAAGAGGTGAAAACAGCAACACAGCTGGCCCGCGTGTGTGTTTGTTTATCATTACGTCTCATGCAAATCTTCACATAGCACATGTTAGTTTCAGGATTGGTTATAGGGTCTGAAATCGCTTATTGCAGGTTTAAGCCTGAGTTTCAAACACGCTCTACCTTGGCAATGATACTGACAGTAATTTGTAACGTTAAATTGATAACGTAATTATGTTGTCTCATTTATGTCAACTACCACTGGGTGCTAAAAGATATTGTTGGTGCAACGGCAGAGTAGGCTAACTGTGATTAGTAAACACAAGCAGGTCAGATTATGGCTACATATTTTCTTTCTTTAATTTATTTAATATTACCCGACTGAATAAGCTGTAGTGAAGTTAATGTCATAGCAGTGGTCAAAGGCAACATCTGGTCGGTTCTGGTCACATCCCAAAAATACGTTGAAGAGTTGACATGTTTCTCCATCAAAATCTACAAGGAAAACACCCAAAACATTAGCTAGTAATGCAAATAAGTTATGGTTTCTCTCATTGCCAAGGTAGAATGTACTTGAAACTCGGGCTTCAAAAACTAAGGTACGGACTTCATATCCGCTACAATACAAATTGTGCTGCTATAGAGATTGTCTCCAATTAACGCTAACGCGTGGCTCTGACTTTTGTCTTTTCCTTCTTTGTAGATTCTTTGTACAGTAATCCTGAACATGGAAGCCCACTTACAACAAAGAACTCCAACAAACAATATGTGATAACTTAAAACAAAATCTAACGTTGTAAAATAACACCATTTATTAGGAAATCGCGGAACTTCAAACAAATCTATTATCTGGCAAAATGCTTGCACAAGAAATTTGAATTACAGATACATGTGAAATGCCAAAGCAATCTTCCGATCCAACTGCAATGGAAACGCTTTAGCAAGGGCAGTAACTTATGGGCAATCAGCTGCAGTGTAAAGGAATCCAGCACAGGCATTCAGACATGGCAATTCAACAAGGACCTAATGAAAATACTACAGTCTCTTAGACACATCAGCACCTGTAGATGCTTGCCCATTTGGCCAGGATTAAAACTATAAAAAAACAAAAAAGAAATCTGCACACCAGACCAGAATATGGAAAAGGAGAAGTGGTCCAAATCTCAGAATCATAAAATGGCCATTGTGCCCAATGCCATCACTCTGTAAAGACTTATACATTACTCACCCTATAACCGAAACAGTTCCCCATAAGGGATGCGATCACCTGTTCTACTACTCATGTCATCTATATGATCCTAGTGGCCTTGCTTATTGGTAAAACATCACATGCCTTAAAACAAGGCATAAGTGAACATAAGAGTTCTATACGACGTAATGATAGAGAATATCCAGTAGTCCATTTCATCAATCACATTTCAGCATAATATATCAACCTTTTGTTTCTGTGGCATTGAAAAAGTTAGACTGTCTAATAGAGGGGGTCAAAATCTATCTCCTGTCTTGGCTGCAAAAGCAGGATAGCTTTCTGTAACTCGTTTTCCAGTTGCTTTGTGTGGTAGTCCGGTGCATTTTCATTAGGGATGCACCGATGCCACTTTTTCAATGCCGATACCGATTACGAGTATGAAAGTTTAAGTATCGGCCGATACTGAGTACCGATCCGATCCATTACTTTTACTGAACAGTGCAGGCTTACTTCCTTAGTTTGGGGTCAATGGACAAAATTATTGAGATAAAATCCTTGTTTTTCCCACTGTTTGAGAAATACAGGCTTCTATGTGCCACAAATGCATAAAATCAAGACAGTTTGCTTTTATTTCTTACATGTTACTCATGGCTTTCGGTATCAGATTTTAGTCTTGGGTAAAATCTCCGATACCGATATTCCATTTTAGCCTGGTATCGGCACCGATACCGATACCAGTATCGGTATCGGTGCATCCCTAATTTTCATAGTGCCCTTTGACTTGACACTGCATCATCATATCTACATCATATTTAGACACATCTGATTCAGATGCACAGTAGACAACATATGGGGTCTGAACATCTTTCCCTTCAAGGCTTGAGTGCTCCACTAGCTCTGTAGCTCCTTTACCACGGGAGTAGTTCCAAATAAGTTGTTGAAATCCCCAAAGGAGTAGAAGTGTGCTGTGTAGGTAAAATGTTTTTTGTCATTTATTCTCATATTGCATCACATAACCATCATTCATCAAGTGGAGAGCGGTTGCTGACAGACTTTGCTCCTTCAGCTTCATGATGAAAGCTATCTGAAACAGTAGCCAGCATTCAACGTTAACCGTTGACTAACTGCCCAGTTGTCCAAAATGTTTGGACAACTGTAATGTATTTGTCACTTGCCCTAATGGGCAAGTAAAACAATTACAAGTGCATGGGTCAAAGGATCAAGTACTCTAATCTGAATTTAGGTGCATGTTCTCTCTGTGTGACTATGTGTATGTGCTTTAGTAATCACCTGTCGGATGAAAAATTGTGCCACAAATTTGTTGCCACAAGTGGCTGGAAGTTCTTGCTACCTTCTGAATGGAAGGAATTTAATAAATATTTAGATGCATCATTAAAACACCTTTTACAGAGTCGTACTATGTAGCCTAGATCGGTTGCATATCTTTCACAATCATTTCAGCAGTGAGACCAGCTACCAGAGGGTCTCTGGTGTCATAAAAAAAAAAAAAAAAACCTTTGGTAGCAATTGTGTCATTAACAAAAACAATACGTGGGCAAATTTCAAGGAAGTAAATGACAATCTTGTTCAGTGTAAGGTACCATGGCTCCACAACAACATTGCTGAATCATCTCAAAAAGCATCCAGCTATTCCTACAAGTGACGAAGACGGACCTAGTAAAACTAGCATGACAACATTTGTGCAAGCTCATTGGAAGTGTGACAGAAGCTGAACTGAGAGAATCTCACTACCGACATGATTGCTAAATATATGCAACCAGTCTGTACCTTTTTTTTTGTTTTTTTTTTGTTTTGAGAGTGTAAAGTGATTTCATTTGTTCTTTTTATCCATAATTTGTTCTAGCCTTTTGTAATTTTCAACATGCATTGAGATTCAAATGTTTAGACCATGCACTGAATAGTCAGCCATGAGAAAATTGACTTGTGCACATCCCTAACAATTAGGCTACTCATCC
The DNA here is from genome assembly GCF_048128805.1 of Centroberyx gerrardi. Taxonomy (NCBI): domain Eukaryota; kingdom Metazoa; phylum Chordata; class Actinopteri; order Beryciformes; family Berycidae; genus Centroberyx; species Centroberyx gerrardi. The sequence goes on from NC_135998.1 coordinate 26,371,689, forward strand.
ACTGTCATTTCCATTGCTGTCATCTACGTTTCAGTGTGTTATTTATGTTTTCTGCAAGATTTTTGAGTTTGTGGGCATGGAGCTGGACATTTTGGTGGTCTACCTGCACAAGTGTTGGTATCGCTTGTTTTTGGTTCTGTCATGCAAAAGGGGCGCAGACACATGAACTGTCTATCCTTTCTTGTATAGAACATAGTTCCTTCAGAGGTTTGAGAGGGACCCTGTTGGACTTTTGTTCCTGTAACTTTTGTTACAGGAACCTATTACAGTTTATGTCCTGTCAATATATAGGCTATGGGACCTGGATGACCTTTGCTAGATTCTTTCTCATTTTCTTACACTTCCTTTTTGACTCAGCAAGTTGCATTTTAATGCTCATTATCTGGTTCATCCAACTTGCTTGTTCTTTTTTTTCTTTCTATCTAGTGCATTTTCTTGATAGCTTGTCTACATTAGGATATTTATTTCTGGGGTTGATGATACAAGTGATCCCTGCTCTGTTGGTGCCCATTTAGAAGGGTGTTGCTGGTTTTCATTGGTGCAGCTGCTTAGCATGTGACATTTACCCACGGTGCCGTGGGCATCAAGAGACAAATTCATGTCAGTCAGTCAGTCATCAACTCTTCGTGAGATGGCCTCTAGCAGCCAAAGATGCCCTGTCTTTGGCCTCTCGCCTATAGGTTAAATATCACACTGACTCCCAAACACTGAGTCCCACTCTCTGCCATTAGTTTACAAACAACTAACTAAACTAAACTTAAAATTAATTAAAATAAATTAATTAACTAAAAGCTGCAATGTCCTATTCATTTATTTTCTATCTTTTTCTTTGATTTAAAGTATAAGCCTAAATCTCATTTTCCAGTCCATGTCATGAGGTAGAGCAGCGGATTATTTTCCCAGCATCTGTTGAGAAGGGTGCAATACTGGAATGTGGGCCAGATTTCACGAGGGCAGGGTAAAATTGATGATCAGACTGATAAAGTAGCCAGATTGTTCCAGCCCTGACAATGTGTGACACAAAGCTGTCAGTGCAGCAAATTCTCTAGAAACATTCTGTCATCAGTCAGCCCCCCAAAACTGAGCAGGAAGCCTGTTAGCATGGTTACAATATGGCCTGGTTGATTTTTTTCCCTCTAAATTTTCAAGAAAAAATGTAACTGAAGAAATTTGGGAAGGCTAAATCATGTTCTTCTCAGAATTGCCATGTGTTAGCCTAATCATATACCCCATACTTTGACTGAGATGAGGGTGGTAGACCGGCTGTCAACTGAACCAGTGAGCACAAACCAAAACTTGGAATAGGCCTCAAAGCCTATTCCAATAACAACTTGGACAGACGAGTCTAGTATTATTACAAGTAGTTATTAGGCCATTTTTGTCAGATGAAAGCTCCCTCTCTCTGAAACATCTCTGCAAAATATAAGCAAATTGTGTGGGTACTATTTAACTGGAAAAATAGGACAACAATGCTGTGAGTGTGCAAACAATATCTCTAGTTTGCAGACAGGCAAATTTGCACTCCGACCCTATCCTATTGATAGGAGGCACCTGTTAATTTATTTTTTACTTCACCTTTATTTATTTCAAGCTACATCTAGTTATATTAGGTGACACATGTTTAAGTTAGTATGCTACCAATTACAGAAAATTGAGTATAAAACAAGTGTGCTAGGGCTTGGGTGGTGGGGTGGGGAGTAATGCATTATTGCAGTGAGTGAAACTACATTGACTTTGTAACTAAGAGAATTGCTAAACAAAATATTTAGGTTAATTCATGCGTTGAATTGAGACTGTACTGGCTGGTGTACCAGCACACACTGCATTTCCCTTATGCAGGCTCTCAGGACTCTGCACTGCCTAAAAAATGCATACCATAATTCTCCTAAGCACTGTGCATTGCAAAAAGCATTACACACCAACGAACCAATGAACACACAGAGCGCAGCTCTTGCTTCCCCTGAGCACCTAATAAATAAAATGAGACCACCTCACTCTTACTTTGAACACAAAGGGTAATAGAAACCAAAATTGTGATTGAACTGTCACTTGCAAATAAGCACAAATATTTAAAGTTACCTCAACATTTGTGTGCTCTCTCTGCTTTGAAGTCACACATCTTGCTGGTGCTGTATGTACAGGCATGCAAACTTGTCACCTTTCGGCGAAATTCGCGACTTTGTCACTAGATTTAGCGACTTTTCAGAACCCCCTGGCGACTTTATTTCTGAAAAGCGACTAGCGACAAATCTGGCGACTTTTTCTGACCATAGGAAGCAATGTTAATGTGTTGAATCCCAAAGCATTTGCCAATAAATTGGTAGGCTGATGCCGGTTTGCTCTACTTGCTTGTCATCCAGAGAGGTCTAATGATCACAGCGCTTCCCACACACAGCGTAGCCCCCCTCCCTCCGCTGCGAGTGGAGACTGTAGGTTATATATTGATATGCAAATTAGCATATGACGTCATCCGGCGACTTCTAGCGACTTTTTGAGCAGCCAATAGCTACTTTCCTTGGAAACAAGTTGGCAACACTGGTATAATTGTAATTGTGTACCTGGTGGGGCTGCCCTTTGTAAATGTAAGCATATCATATGTAAAGGTACATTTGCGCTTAATAAATTAATACTTTGTACTTTTTTTTGCTCAATCTTGTAATTCTGTTAGCTTGTGACCAGCACCAGAGTAATCCTAAAAGTCATCAGAAATGAGCATTTAGTAGCTAATTTTTTAAAAAAAAATCTCCGGGGGAGCATACCCCCGGACCCCCCTATCGGGTCTGTGTTTTTCTCTGCTCACGCATCCTTCTCACCTTTTTCACCCCTAACCAGTTTGCATGCCTGATGTGGCTGTAGGTATTTGTGTTGCACATCCAAGAAACGAGGAGCTGAAGTTGGACAACTGTTGGACTGACTGTGTGAATGATCAGCAATGGCAGTGAAGCAGCTGAGTTGGTGTCAATAAATTTCATGATTGCTGCTTAATCTGAAACTTAAAAATTGTATCTGGGCGGGTGATGATTTATCTGGTCAGGGCTAGGGCTGAAATAGGCCTATATTGACAAAAACTCTAATTGCGATCATTTGACAACATATTGCGATTTAAACTGCGATTGATATCATCACAGCTTTTTCTTGTCTTCTTTAAAATTGTTCAAAGAAAAGTGATTTTGTTAAAAAAAAATTGTCAGGATTTACTGAGTTTTAGTATGATGAAAGGTTTTCACCAATATTGTACTTGATTCATGAATCAAAGATTAGCTGCAGCTTTTAGACACCTTGTTTAGAAATCCATTGTGGACGCTCTTCTCTTAAGCAATTAATTGCAGCCTCTGCAATTTGGAAATTGCAAGAGTTCATATTGCGATTTCAATTTTTTTTTATTTCAGGGTGCCTGAAACACTGTATTCACATATGGTTTTGAAGGATTTTACTTTTAAATGGAAAATAATTAAACTTATTCAACTTTCATAACTCATGGCTGTTACATAAACAAAGCAGATAGGGATGAAGAAGTACTTCAACAGGGGTCACTAGACTGAATTTGTGGATATGGGCTTTTTAAATTGAGGCTATAATTCTTAATTTCTGAATTTAACCCTTCACAAGTTAAGTCCACAGAGTACAATGATAATGGAAGAACACATTCAGTTACTTGGGCTTGGTGTGATAATTAGCTGAGACAATACAAATCAAGGCTGAGAGTTATTCAGATTAGTTAGCATCAGATCTCAATTATAAGATCTAATTTTGTACCAAAGCATTGGTGCTCAGATTAGAGTAAGCACTTTGTTTATGTGTTTTCCTGCTGTGGTTCTAGTCCTTTTACACCTCAGCTTAATTAACCTCAATGAGCATGAATGTCAATTAGACTATGTGAGTAAAGGACAGCTCCACTAACTGTAGCCATTCAGTTTCTCTTTCTATGTTGCTTTTTGTTTCTAATTATTTTTTAGCGTGTATATACAGTACATAAGGTTGAGACAAAGGGGGCAAAACATACTTTATTTGCGTAGGGCCTTCGAGATCATCAGCCTATTTTAGCCAGCCTATTAATAAAGCTGACATCCATTGTGAGCTTACCTCTAAATTTGTACAATGGCCAAATTTACCATCCTGAAATAGAAAATATTATAGATATTAAGAAGTGTGGAGAGATAATGGACTCAGTGTAGCATTCTGCATGATGGTCTAAATGTATCTCTCCACTATCAGCCAGAACTCTAATTCCCTACTGTCAATGGCCTTTGTGTAATGCGCTATCGATTGTGTTTTGATTAGGGTCAGATTACTAACAGGCTCCCCGATGAGAGCTGGTAATGATGGTGGCTGGATTTCCCATAGAGGATGATGTCAGATAGAGTATCCAATCTAGGGAAAACAACAAGCCCTAGCAGTGCAGTAGGGTACAATACTTTATCAACCAGTACAACCCCATTCAAACTGAGATGTCCTCATATGTATTTTTGTTATCTTCATGCTCTTCACTACCTTACCTGACGTTTTGGGGGGTTGAATACACCATTTGAGCTCAAGAAAGGAGACATTTCCTTTCACCCCTCCTGCCCAAAAGCATGACCTTGGTGTGGGCCCTTCATCTAGGAGTTAGGGTTAAAAGTACAGACTGTCATTGCTCTCTGTCTCTTCATAATCTTGTGTCCCTCCCATGCTGTCTCTTTCTCCTGCGTCCCCGTCTTTTTCTCTCCTCTTACCCTACTCCCCCCCCCCCCCCCCCCTCTCTTTTATATATGGGAGTTGAGAGGAAGCCTGCCTGCTCTTTTAGCCAGGCCTCTTTCCAGTGGCTTTTGCACATTCCAGTCAGTGCCTTTCTGCCCTAGCGAAGCGGATGCCCTTAATAAAATGACAACAGTAATTTGCCTTTGTCATTCCGGTCCCGGCACAGGCTACATCGTGGCTCAAAAATACAGTGCTAGAGGAGGCGGCCGAATGTGTGTGTCGGCTGGCTCTAATTCCCTTTTTTTCTATTTTCCAGAGAGCTGCCTTTTCCATTAAGCTTGAGGTGGCAGGTCTATTTAAAACCAGCCACGACCCCACCCCTCATTCACACAGCGCTCCAAGTCTGAGAGAAATAAGAAATTAACATCAGGACTGGATGGGGAAGAATGGACATTTTGTTATTAGACTGTCCTTCAGTTTTATTCAAATTATTCCAACCTTCCTCCCTCCATCTTTTCCTCTCTTTGCCGCCTTCTTTGACTCTAAACAAGTGACATCACTCATTCTGCATCAAGCGTGAGAGGAAGGCAGGAGCTGCTATTGCATATGGTCCCTGTTTAAAAGCGCCTTGATGGAAACGTATTAAAATGAGCGGTAATTGATGTAAAATATGACAGAGTGCTGTTGGTTTCCTTGGCTAAGCAAGGAGCTGTGCAACACAGAGGGAAGGGTCTCCAGTAATGTGACTGATTAATGAAGGATCACTCACTCACGCACACGCAGCTGATTTTATGAAAAATGAATTTTGTGTCGTCATTCCGACAAGCAAGCGCAGCCGGAAAAAGACTATTAGTTGGGAATCATTATCAATAGCGATATTTTCAAACTCCATTATGCCAATCAGGGTCGGAATCTATTTAATAGATTTAGTTCCATTTGGCCCGTAATTGATAAATAATCAAAATTTATCAATGTACTCAAGCCCATTTTCACTAACAATCAAGGAAAAGTGGCCCATTTACCACCTGACTTGGTCCAAATTAGGGACTAAATTGATGATCAATTAATCTCTAAAAAGGACTAGTGGTGTGTGTGTGTGTGTGTGTTGGGTTGGGGGTGGATATAGGAGTCAGATAAGCATGGCGATAAGGCGTGAGCTTGAAGGCATGTTAGCGCACCAGAAGATTCGTAACTGCCCGTCTGCTGCATATACACTCGTCACTGAAAAAGTTGGGAAAATGTCTTGGGGCATATAAGATAAAGTTGGAACTCAATTTTATTTAACACTTGAGAAAGAAGCAATTCTTAAATGCATTTATTTGAAAAGCATATTGGTAACAATGAATTAAATTAGCATTCAATTCAGTTCACAGTGGGATGTTCAAGAAAAATCAATGTTTGAATGTTGTTCGTTGGATAATGACATTGATCAGGCTCATTGAATTAAAAAAAAAATATTAGTATTGTGGAAATTATCTTGACTTGAATTGCATCGAGTGTCTTGCCTTGAGTGACCATTATATGAGGAAACTAGCCACATACATTTCACCTGAATTAATGTGAATTAACATTGTCAAAAGGAGGTTGAGTTGGAAAATTATTCAAAATGTGTGTCCCAAATTCAGTTGTTTACTGTTATAAATGTGACAAGATCCATCTCATGCAGGAATGTAACATGCTGAACTCTATGGCTCTACACAGCATTCTCTTAAAGATTTATGCTTAAACCTTAACGCTTTTGTCCCCTGTCTTGCTGAATATAAGTAATTTCTTCCCTGTTTATATCAAACATGTTCCATTTGTGATTCTAATGCATTTCTCGGGTCCAACCTCAGACTATCCCATACCTCCCTTCAGCCTTCACTGTCCACTAGGAAAGGGCATGGATTGAATTTTATCAAAACTGAAGCCAATTCCCATTCCTTTGAACAATTCTCATTCTATAACTTTCCAAGATTTTGAAATCTGGTCTACAACTATGGTAAGCCTGATACACCTACAGCCAGGTAGTAAAACAAGTAAAAATGAGATTACAAAGTGCAGCAATCCACATACATTCAGTGACGTTAAGAAGACCTTTAGCCTGCAGTAATCAATTGAAGAACACATTCACTGTACTAATGAGTCTGCTTTACATTTAACATGCATCCATATGCCTATTTTGGGAAGATTATAGGTTGAGATGTCGCACAACATCAGGCTGTTTCTGATTAGATTGTTCACTGTGCATCTGAAATGAGTAGGGCTACTTCAATAGGACAACCTATTGAAGTAGTCCTTTATTTGGCTAACTTAAATTTTCCATGTCTTTCATCAGCTAATAATCAACATCAGTGATATGTTCAAATGGAATAATGATACAAATATCTAACTTCTATGGCCTTATATCGTTTGTGGTTGTCAAATATTAAAAATTAGGTCTTCCAATGCAACATTTCCTCAATTATCAGATAATTCAGTGCATTTCCTACTTCTTCATAGTAGTGAAGTAGTGGGGAATTTTGTAATATGTATTTGCTGGGAAGAGAGAAAGAAATGCTGTGATTGCTTCACCAGAGCAGGTTAGGTTGATTTAGGTTGACCAACAGTATGACAACCAGTCAGCCAGCTGAGAGGAGGGATGGAGTTCTGCTTTGTCGGATGATGACAATATAATAACACAATATGCTGAAAAACGTCTGAAATGCAACTGAGGTCAATGCAAAATTGAGATTATAAATGTAGAATACATTAGATTATAAATGTAGAATTGAGATTATAAGTGTAGAATACATTATCATTAGAATACAGTGTCCCATAATTATTCTTTGAACTCGATGTGTCAAGAATTAAGATATTTTTATACTGACAGTAGGGCTATTGTTCACAATGACAATAAATAAAAATAAACATTGGAATAAAGTGCAGTTGCTAAATCAAATTTGGATCTGAAAGACTAAATGTGGTGATAGTTTACAGGATCTGTGGCCATTGACAGCAGGATCAGTGTCAGATATTGAGCCAGGAGATAATAGATACACTCTAGGCTAGGCCAAGAATAATAATAATTATCTAATACTTTTAATAATGATCATAAATTGAAGAAAATTGCTGCAGTCGGTAAGATATGGAGTTTTTATCTACACAATTGATTACTGCTTTGAATAGCCTAAATGTTTATGCTCATGTCTCGAGGAATAGACTAATTGCGTGACTAAAGTATGTTACTAGGCCAAGACACTGCCTCACTGATTAAATCATTGTAATTGTAACAGGACATAATATGAATAATTAACTGCCAACTCAAAACAGAAAGCCTTTAAGTTCTGAGACCTACTACATTTCCATAATACCTATACAGTGTACAATCAGAAAACATGTAGGTCTACTGTAGCAATGCAGCCCTGAAATGGAAAGGGTCAAACTTTTAGTCCATACACTCACTAATTTTAACTAATCGCGACTTCATGTTAAGCCTAACACAATGAGTAGTTACCTCCGCCAAGGAGGTTATGTTTTCGGTGCCGTTTGTTTGTCTGTTTGTTTGTTTGTCTGTTAGCAGGATTACGGAAAAACTACTGGCCCGATTTTCATGAAACTTCGTGGAAGGGTGTAACATGGGCCAAGGAAGAACCCATTAAATTTTGGAGCGGATCCGGATCCGACTCACAAACAAGCAATAATAGCACGAACCTTGGCGGAGGTCTGCGCTCTCCGAGTGCCCTTCTAGTTATTTAAACAGTAATGTTGCTTTGCATAGCTGCTGTTTGGAACAATCTGCATAGCAGTTTACAATTATTAAACAACAACAATAATCAGGATAGCCCATATACTTTTGATTGGACAGGCCTTGTTCATAATTTACAAAGAATTACCTTTGCACGTGAAGTTGTATTTAAGTGGGCGAGGGAGCGACATTTTCATTTCAAATAAGCATTAATGATCATTTATGAAGGCCTTTTTACTTGGATATTCAGGACCATTTTCCAACGTGTAAAAGTGCAGCCTACAATGCATTAGATCACAATATGTACGATATGTCAAAATTCATATGGAGGCATGATGCAAGGCTGGTTTCCACTTGGATAGCGGTCTTCTGCGTAGCCCTACAGCAGTGAGGAGGAATGATGTGTTCGGGGGTTGTTATTGAGGTGTGTATCTAGCCCTCCTACGGGAGATGATCTAACTCTGTCCCCTCAGTCAGAGAAATGTTGAAGAGAATGAGGATGGATGGCCTAGTCTGTAAAAGGTGACCATCACAGGCACCTTTTTATGGTTCGGCCTATATTGTCTGTCTGAGCGGCTGTGCATTTATGTTTCATGTTTGACGCGACGACGCTGCGTGTCACCGGCTTTAACTTTGAACTGTCTTTTTCTCTCTTTTTGTCCGTAGGCTGGCAAAAGAGAAGATTGCGTACATAACGGAGGCAAAGCAGCAAGAGGAGAAGATCGAGCGCCTGAAAGCAGAGGCAGGAGATGAGTATGTTATCAAGAAACAGGTAAGTTGGTGAAAGGGCCCGTGGTTTAAGGACTGACCAACAATTGAGTGTTTTCGTGTAAAAATGTTTGTGTATTAGCCATTTGAGAGATATTACCTAAGAGTAGAGCTCTGTCGATCTCAACCAGTAAGTGATGGAGGTTTTGCCCTCCCTTAGTTATGAAGAGAATCCTACCATCTTGATGATTTGAGTAGCCCCTCATTCATGTAATGAGGTCAGTCCACAATGATAATTAAGAATTAGGTTTTGAGAGGAGAATCATTAGTGATTTTGTAATTCGCTTGATGCAGATGTAATTATATCATGTAACTTTGGAGGAGTTTGATAATTACTGACACATGCTGGTAATTTAGAGCCCCTAACAGATCACTGGCCCATATCCTGCTCTCTCATTCTCTCTCACTCTGCCTCCACCCCTCCATCATCTCCCCAGACTGGTGCAATGGAGAAGGCAATAGAGGGTGTGGAAATATGAACGACACATGAAGACTTTTGTCCTAGCCTTGTCATCTCCAGCACTGGCATGTCCGGATAGTGTCTTAAATATTGGTCTTAACTAGTTGTTTGTGGAGAGATTCTACTCTCCTGCGTGTTTCAAGCAGGGTGGCGCACCAGTAGAAATGGCAGAACAGGCCCCATTTTGATGATGTTTATCTGATAACATTAAAATTCTGTGCATGTCTTGTTTTGTTTGTTCATTTATAGAGTGACGGCTCACACTGAGCGGTAGGCTTGGCTGGTGTTAAATGGGGGGATTGGGAGGCCAGATGGATTATGGTTGGAGATGAGAGGTCTGAGGCAGGATGGATTAGAGGTTTTTATTTTAATGGAATCAATACGCTGTAAGTGTCATCTTTATCCAGCGCTGATGGGATCATTCCACTGCACTGGGAGGGCACCATGACTTTTCTCTGTTTCAGCACTCCTCTGCTTAGTCTGGCTCACCTTGTCACATCTAGATGGAAACCAAGCCTACTAGTTGTCCGCTTTCTCTCCGTATGTCTGTTGGTCTGCCAGCCTCTCGTCTGCGTACGAGTTCATCTCCATGTGCCTGTTTGTGTGCATGGCCGTGTAATGTATATGTGTGCAACTGTGTCCATGTTTTGACTTTCCAGCTCGACAGAGGGATAGGTGAGGAAGCATCTGTCATGAGCGAGCGTGTGTCTGACAGTGTTAGCCGACTCTTCTCTGCTCTTTAGGGTGCCAGTTGGGGGAATTCCACATTAGCCGTGGCTGTGAAAGTTACCCAGGCTGTAACACAGTTTCACTCCAGGCGTAGTAATACCTCTTTACGCCTGATCACAGTGCCCTCGGCTCAGGGTTTCTTCATTCATCCAGGTGTGCAGTCGGAGCGAGGCGGTCCCCCGCTGCCCAACTCCCTGCCCGATCAATAACTCAATAACATTTTTCATACCGCGCGCTTGTTGGGGGATGTTAACCACAGTAAAGTCTATGTGGGACACCCTGCAAGTATTTTCAGGAATTGGGCTACGTCAAAATTCAGAGAATGAATATGCCTGTATCTAGCCATTCAAATCAATGTGTTAAAGTTTGAAAATACACTTGAAAAACTGTTCGATAGTGTTGATTTTGTGATGACGGGTAATGAGGAATGATGATGGGGGCAGTGGCAGGGGTTCTCCAATTAATAAAGATGGTGATGGCACTGATATGGTGTCTGTGTGGTTTCAGATGGAGGTGTTGCAGGAGTCCAGAATGATGATCCCAGACTGCCACCGCCGTCTGGCCATTGCACACGCAGACCTGGTTCAGATACTAGTAAGTAACACTTCAGTAATAGTTCAAAAATCTCTCTACTCTCGCAGCAGAAGAACGGTTAATGTCTTTATTATCCGCCTTGTTAACTCAGTTTATGGCCTTCTTGAAGAATTACATTGATTGTCTTTTTGTGATAATATAGACACATGGTGACCAAAATGACTTATTTTTCAGAGGTTTAGCCTATACTTTTCACCATTGTGTACAGTACTTTAGTAGTGTAATGATAATGCACTGCAAGTGGGTCACTTCAACAAGTTTCACTTTTATTAGAAAACCACTTCAGGAAAGGTTGGTCCTCGCAATCAAACAGTATATTTTGTCAATATGTCTTTTTATTTCTACTGTATTTCTTACAGTAATTGTAACTTTAAATGATCTTAAACTAAACTGGCAGTGTTCATGTGTGTGAGAGGAGACACTGCTCTACTTCTGCCCTATCAACAACATATAGAGAAGCCAATGACAATGTTTCCTTATTTTTGGAACTATGAGAGATTGGAGAAAATTTAAATATATTGCTGATGAAGGTTTTGTTTGAATTCAACTTATTTGAAAAGTGGCAACACTAATATGAAATACAAATATTTTTGTCTTCTGGTAGCCTATTGGATGATGGACAATAAACACACCATCTACTGCAAGATGTTGGTGTTTCAGTTCCAACACTCAAACAGTATCCACACCTATTGGCACCTAGAACTAATTTTAACAAAGTTGAATTAAACGTGCGCGGTTTAAAGTATGAGATATGTTCAAGCCTAGTTTCTATCTGTCTGTACATCCGCACCGGGTGCTAATCCCTTCAAGACTCGTGTTGATGGATGTGGAGAAAAGCGAACATACGCATGCATGTCTCGGGGTCATCCTAATTAATGCAGAGCAACAGTCAGGCAGCTGGCACTGCAGTGAGAGTCGCTCAGACGAGAGCCGAATGGAAGGGAGAGGGAGCTAACCTGGAATTAGTTACGTGTCCCCTTCCCTATCACTCACCCGTCCTTCTCTCCTCCTTTTAGACACACACACGCGCATATGCACACACTCATCACAGTTCATTAGCAGCGCTGTCACCGCAGTGGCCACCGCAGGAACTCACACGCACTTGATTAGCAAAGGATGTGACCCCGTACAGTCGCATGTTACCATGGCTCTTCTGCCCTCAGTCCAACCCTTTGCTGTTAAATTCACATCTCAATAATATAATTCTGGCCAAGACTAATGCTGAAATATGCCTCTGAGGGTTATGCATTATTTATTTGGGTGCTTGCCTGGATGTGTGAGTTATACAGAGTCGGGATGGGACAATATATTGAAATTTTATATGTCGCAATACAAAAATGTGACAATAAAAATGAATCGTGATATTAGCTACATTTTATTCTGCTGTAGTAATCACATATGAGATACCTTGACCATCACAATTTCATAAGCTCTCCATCAAAATTATATTATTTGCACTTTGTAGTGACATTTTTAAATTGTTTACATTCTAGCAAGCCAATGCCAACGCTAGAAAGATTTGTGGCTCAGAAATTAACATAATTCTGCACAGTCAGACTTTGTCGTCATTGAACTTTTATTTATTACATCGTATCGTGGTTGTATCGAATCGTGAACCCCATATTGTGTATGGAATCATATCGGGAGAGAAGCATATCGTCCCATCCCTACCCAAAAGGGGTTTGTTTAAATCGTTTTAAGCCGCCTGTTACACCAATAAAAGAAAAAGTAGTGGATTTATTCTTAATGGGCCGGCTGAATTTCTACATTTTGTTTGGTGCATAAGTTTTCTCAGGAATTGGCAATACTTTTTGTTTTTTTTAACTGCAATAAAACAAAAAATCTCAGTTTCTTGTGTGTGTTTGTGTCCTTTCAGGAAACAGAAGAGGATTTGGCTGAATCACAGGAGTACAAAGAGGCTAGAAACATATTGGACTCAGTGAAGCTTGAAGGATGATGTTCTCACTGTGAGATTCACTACTTAAATGTCCATTCCTTTCGTCAGGCCTTGTTTGGAACCGTGGAGGCAAACAGAATCATTCAAAGTCTCTCTTTTTTTTTTTTGATGTAATTATTTCTACATTTTACAATAACGTGCCACCTAATTTTAACATGCTTCTCCTGTGTGTACAATCTCACAAGCATCAAAATAAACATTCTCACTTTCTAGAGGAGTAGAGGGTTTTTTGTTGGTCACGTTCACTTCACACACAATCCACAGTTTAGACTTGATGTGATTAAATACGCATTCATATTTGTTTGTTGTCTTTTCTGCAGCAGTAACCATCAATTATTAATGGTATGGGTCCACTGGTGGATTGATTTGAAGTATTTGGAGTCACAGCAAAAAGCAGAATATTCCAACCACCACTCAGAGAGATCACTACAAGCCATGTAAATGTGTGCACTGATGTTATTATGGGATTTTGGGGTTTTTTTTTTCTCCATTTTTGCATTCCTTTTATATTTATCTGAGTTGGTTAATCTGTATGGTGCTGCAAAATAAGCCTATTGGCTCTAAAATGCCAAACCCTTGTGAGGATATTGTGTACCAGAATACTAACTGATGGACTTAATTGCACAGTGTATTCACTTGCTGGTGTGCATGTTACAGCAATGAATTGAATTGTGTCGTGATATCTGCAATAAAGACAAGAGCAGCTTGGGCAGTCCTGTCCGCTACATGACAAATGTTGGTTATGGTCATGAATGACAAAGTATTCTTGTCGGTGCACCGGTGAGATCTAGAATTCAAACGCTCTAAAATAACGGTACCTTTATATTACGGCTGAGAGAGGCTTTCCTAAACACTGTAGGCCTACTATTAAATAAACTCAGTGGCCAGACAAATTAAGGTTACATTTGGCTTGATCCTTATTTTACAGATTTCGATAATTATCGGGATCACCCCAAAGTCTCATTACCGCCCTAATGAGGCGCTGCTACTCCGTGACATCTACCTCGCCCCGTCTCGTTAAGGAAATCGCTCTTCAATGCTGATTATTTTATTTGGAAGCATAATTATATTTCTTTCGGATAAATCACGGTCTAATCGAGTCCATACAGAGGGCAGCGGCGCTAATTGAGGCATGAGATGCGGCGGCGGGGCGCTACACCTGGGTGTGTGTGGCCCGAGGAGCGCTGTCGGGCTCGTTACTCAGAAGTAACGGGTTACTCGTTACTCGTTAGCCCACTCGTTTCAGAAGTAATGTTATTACTGTATTATTAGCCTAGGCTGCACACTTGGAGCAGTCATTCGCTACACTCATTGTAGGCCTATTACACACTACTTTTACATTATAACGTTAAACTACATCCTCCAGAATTGACAGTTGGCATCACTCTTCCCTTCAAAAATCAGAATAACTGAGTTCAACCAAATAGTGTTGATCACCAATTCTCTTTTTTTGTCCTTTTACGTCATAAAATCAAAGTAGGCCTATTGAGAATAGCCTACTTCAACTTAGAGAAAGTCAAATTTTCTGCCATTTCTATAAACAACATAACAAAAGTAAGGCCTATTATTAGATCTGCTGCAATTAAAACGGTCATTCGTTACACTACTGGTGAACAGGGCGATGATATTAGAAATGCTGTTGCTGTAACGCGTTACTAAGCAGCTATCACCTGACGCAGGCGGGCGAGCCTCTCCCTCTCTCCTCCAGCACAATAACTTATTACTTCTAATCCCCCAGACTGTCACCAAATCAGCTGCACGAAACAAGAATCTCATTTGTTAAACTGGGGCTTGTGCAGATGGAAGATCGATTGTTTTTCTCCTTAGAAATCTCTAATTGAGTGAATACAGACTGCACGAGCGGACCTGAGAAAGGAATGAGAGAGAGAGAAAAAAAACAGTCAACCAAAATCATCCCCTGTTGTAGCTGCACGTCATGGGACAGAGACGTGGAGGCAAGAGTGAAGGGTGGCGGTGATGAGCTGAAAGGGAAAATAAAGTCTCTGGTAATAATAGGCGGCAGGTGGCCGACAGAGAGACTGTCCCGTAACCAGAAGTTCGCAGGTTCAATCCCCATCAGCCGTGTGTCCCGGCGAGATGTCCCACAGCGAGACACTGGACCTGCGCACTGGTGGAGAAGGGCGTCAGTTCAATACCTAAACTACCAGCCACGGCCTCAGATAGCTCATGTGATCCTCCAGCTCCAATACAGCGTACAGTATTACATTTGTTTTTCTTGCAGTTTTATTAAAAGTCACTCCTCATCTCCAGAGCGCGTGAAAATGTCTACTTTCCACTCAGATGCGCCGCATTAACTTGCAGGGGGTGAATTTGTTTGTTTGTCTATTTTTATTTATATCATGGGTAAGATTGATGTGGGCATGTTATTGGAATCTGCCGGGGAGAGATGTAACCTAACTGTGCTGTGGTCCTTGTTTACCCTAATTACAGCCTTATCAACTCAGCAAAACCAAGACCTTCATCACCACGCGCACACACACACACACACACACACACACACACACACACACACATATACATACACGGCCTATTCAGACAATTTAATGTAGCCTAGTGAAAAGATGCCTTTGAAGTTGAACTAATCATAAAGACACTAATGTTGGGAGTTAGTAAAATAAATAAGAATAATAAGAATAACCGCTTTCAAGAACAGAAATTCATCTCCCACAAAAAAATACAAAATTAACAAGAAATTGGTTCATCATACAAATCAAATCCAGGGCACTATAACAACAGCATAATAAAAACAATAACATCAGCAACAACAACAGTAATAACAACAACCACAATAATAGCCTAATAATAATAAAATAATAATAATATGCATGTATTATTACAAATTGAAGCAAATCTGCGAGCCTGGTGATTTTTTAAATATGTCTCCAAATGAATTGAATAAAATGTTTTGTTTTATACCTCCGTCTTCCAAATAAAGCTTGAAATCTCGGAGCTCAGTTCAGCAGCTGGTATTGGCGTAAAGAGATTCAATCTATAGGTGTTGTACGAACTAAACCAGTTAAATAAATTGTATTACAGGGAGCCAATGTGTTCCCACGCATTGTTGTCTTCCCCCTGTCTGCTTGGAGCAATCAGAAACTTATTTATTAGGGGGAAAAATCACTACATCCACCATGGAAAAAAGCACTTCCTTCACCATCTACATATTAAAAATACAAAAGTAAAAATAAAAAAAATAAAAAAGTTAATATTGGTTTTTTTTTCATAGGCCTTTCTGTAACATAGCTCATCCCGCATGACATCTCATGAGCCCCTCTCGTTGTTTGGGTTAAATATGACCTACTGCTACGAGAGGAGTCATTCACTTTTGTTTGTACAGCTATAAAAGCACTGAGCTATTGAAAAGTCGTAAAACGAAGCGCGCAATCCATCATCCCGCAATGGGGACCGAACAATGTGATGATTTTAAATGATCCTTATGGTTTCAGCGCGCCAGGCAAAGCTGCCGTTTAGAATAGCGCAGATAAAATGCAATGACGAATTAAAAACAATAATGGTGAATTATTTCGAATAGCCTATACAATTACTAACAGTCAACAAACACATGATTTTTTAAAATAATTTTGTAAGTAAAATGAACAAATCCACGAATATATTCTAGAATATCCCCAGAAAACAGAATATACAAGATAGCCTATATCTTGAATTAACCACGCTCACTTCCAGCCTTTAGCCTCCTTTTAGGCCAAGTCCAACTTCTTTTAAAATGTAAGATGTGATGAGGACAAGAATTATTTCCAAGTGCGCACTCTTGTTCCTTTCCTCGTTTGAGGGCGTCGGCGCAGAGACGGGCTTTTCTACAGATCCCGATGCGTCCGAAAGAGACTCCGCGTGCGACTACAGCAGGCTCCATCCTCCCCGGTCTGTCGTACCACCAGATTGCAGACAAATCAAAGATGAGCAGAGGCAATTGAAGCCTGGATGGATGGAGAAAAGGACCCAAAAGAGCCCCCGGTTCACGCTCGGACGCCTCCTTTGTGCCACTATTCACTACATAATAAATAAACCCGCTTTCTCAAAACGTCCCGACATCTGTCTAAAGCATGTCTGATTTTTTTGTTGTTGTCCTTATATAGGCTATATTTGGGGAGCTGGTGTGTGTAACAAGAAGCTATTGTGCTAATTGAGTGTAATGGTGGTTTATTTAATGACACGAGGACCTGCTTTTTTTAGCCGGGTTTCAGGACTTGTTCTTGTCTTGAGTGGAAATGAATAACCTTAATTTGGAAAGATTATGAAAAATCAATAATATGGAAGAAATTGGCCTGCTCGAAGTGTTTAAAGCATGATTATGTGCTTCCCCATGTAGGGTTATCTATCCAGGCGTCAGGGTGCTCCATGCCATTCGAGGTATTAGCTGTGTCCCTTTATCAAAGGCAAACATTCACAGCTCATGTTAAACACCAACTCTCTTTCCACTTTACGCCGAATTATGCACTTAATTTGCTCACATATCATTTACATGTCCCTCCCTTCTTGACAGTTGGGCCTAAACACTAGTAAATTACCACAAATTTATACTGATTTTGCTCTGATAATTGCAATAAAAGCTTATAGATTTGGCACTAATTACATAAAAGCCTAATGGCCTTGAAAATTACCCTGGTTAGAAATATATAAACTTTGTTGTTTGGCTGAGTAGGAAATCAGGGGTATTAGAAGAGGTTCACTTCGCCTCCAAAAGGCAGTTAGTGGATAGACTGCGTTGTAAAGAGGTCGACAATATCATTATGAAAACTAAAAATGTCACACTAGACCAAAAGGAGAAAGTGCAATAATATGAAAATGAGCAGTAACCGATTATAGGCTGAAGTTCATATCCACCTCTTAACAAGGTGTTACACAGTGTAGTTTTCACTTTGTGCAATGTAATGCATTAATGCCACTGACGCCTAAATAGTGTGTTTATGTAGCCATGTGGTTCCTCATGTGAACAACCCCACTTCTTGCCCAAAGCTGATGGGCAAAGAAGCTTACTATAAGAGAGTGCAGAAACAGCATGCACAATTAAACAAATATTGTGGTGATCCAACATTTCTCGAACGGGTCGAAGCTTTCACACAGATATTAAATCAGGTTATTTTATTGGATGTAATTTGGAGGAGAAATCAAAGCCAATTACAGGAATGAGGAGGAATGAACTTGTGGATGCGGGAGGATGGGATAGGGGGGTTTGACTGGGGTCTCGGGGTAGAGCTGACATACCTCAGGCTTCAACTCTGATTGGTCCTCGTTTGGAGAAGCTCATGGGTTCATTCCGTTGTTAAGCGCCTCCCCATTTCTCTAAACTACATTATAATGCAACGAACCTCCCTTTTAACCACAAACCGAATTTGCTTTCATTTAGGCTATATATATTTCTTAAATAGGTTAAAGTCATAGAGATTTTTTTTTGGAATAGCATTTCGCCCTGGAGCGGTGCGCAATGCTATCTCACGCCGACCTCCTGGATGCTCGCCTCGGTGAGTTATCGTCACCAAACTCCGGTCTTCAACTCTACTGTAAGCTGGAGGCACTTCTAATCTTAAATCAAGCACAGAAAATTGTCAATTTGTTTCTTATATTGTCTTAATGTGATTGAGGGGAACTAAACTAGCCTAATTCATTGGAAAAGTAATTATTATTATTATATTACTGCGTAATTTGATTTAACAATTTTCTAAGATATCGGTGTGATCGAATTGAATTAAGTATATTTAAGGGGCAGATTATAAAGTGCATGCTGTGTGTTTTGCTCGCAATAAACTGCAATCTTCGATCTTGATTATTTGCAATGTATTTTAAATTTCGACAGGATGATTTTACGCATGTTCATGTGGAGCATTTGCTCAGCCTTTTATGACAAACTAACCACTGTATCATTTTCTAGTGCAACCAAATAATGTTTCAGCTACTCACCATCTTCCCCTTTTCCCTGTAAAATATAGACTAGTTTTTACTTTAAAATCTCACCAAATAATGCTTTGCCACTAACCAGTTCCTTTTCTCCCCCTTTATAAAGTACAGGCTATGTTAATGTTTGAGTGCACTTTAAAATCTCACAAGGTGTTTTGTCTGTGCAGGGATGAAGGATGCCGCGGCGGAGCTACTGGGCCACAGGGAGGCTTTGAAGTGCCGGCTGGGCGGAGGGGGACCCGACCCGGGACACTCCGGGGAGCTCGGCCCGAGCCCGGACGGCGTGGAAGGGGCCACGATGCTCCCGGGCGACGATATCAACAACGGCGGAGGATCCAACCCAGTGCAGGTCAACAGTAAAGAGCAGGAGAAACAGCAGCAACAGCAGCAGAACAGTAACTCCAACCAGTCTGGAGGGCAGCAGACGCAGAAACAGAAGCGGCACCGGACCCGGTTCACCCCGGCGCAGCTGAACGAGCTGGAGAGGAGCTTCGCCAAAACGCACTACCCAGATATCTTCATGAGAGAGGAGCTGGCGCTAAGGATCGGGCTGACGGAGTCTAGGGTGCAGGTAGGCAGGCTGGGGATCTGGTTTTCATCTGCAATGGATGTTATTTAGCCACGGCAAAAACAAACTCGGCACCGGCTGCTCTCCGGCGTTTCCAGGGATCCAGTGGAGGACAAACCACCTTCACTCACTCTGTGGAAGAGAGTTACTCACATTTAGCCTGACACAAATCTCCATGAGATAATATAAGCGGTGTCTAACTGGTGTATGTATTTTATGACGATAGGACAATTTATGATGTTTTAAGAGGAAAACAAATCATACATTTATGTTGCTTTTTCTTTTTTAATATAGGCCTAACTCTTTTTTGTTATAATGGTGGTTGTTTGCTTTATTATGACCACCGACCTTTTTATGCACCACTAAATCACCGTCCACACCAGCCCAAAAAATAAAACAAATAAAAACTAGCCTATATCACTACTATAGACATAATAAATTGAAAAGTGCATTCAGTAAAATAAAATCCTACTGTAGCCTATATTATCTATATAACCAATAACCTCCAGGTTTGTTCCTTCATTCATAATTTAAC
This sequence comes from Centroberyx gerrardi, assembly GCF_048128805.1. Lineage (NCBI taxonomy): Eukaryota > Metazoa > Chordata > Actinopteri > Beryciformes > Berycidae > Centroberyx > Centroberyx gerrardi. The sequence goes on from NC_135998.1 coordinate 26,391,617, forward strand.
ATTTTGTTCACTTATTGCATGACAGTAAATTTCGATAATTGTAATATTTATAAATGATTTTGTGATAGATAAATATCATCGTGTAAGACGCAATTCAACTGGGTGTTGTGATTGCTGCAAAACAAACTTTCTGAATTTCTTACCAATCATCAAAATATAAATATTACATTGAGCTCCAAGAAATAGGCTATCTTTTTTTCATAAATATAAAGTTGAGGTTTCTGATTTATCATTAGGCCTACTCTTATCCGACGGCATGGAAATTATAGGAGACATCATGATTACACAAATCTGATTTTAAAATGTTTAGGTCCTAACGAAAATTGTAATAGATCCGATATTTAGGATAAATAGAAATAAGATTTGCAACAAAAATATCCACAAATAATAGCCTATTATCATAAACTCTGAGATATGTTGTATTTATCTTCATTCAACTGCAGATTAAAATGTCTCACTTCAATTGGAATACAAAATGTTTATCCTTCAGTCTGTACATGTTTAATATGTAGAAATAAGAGCCAAGACAAACCCATTCTTTATATCCCAGGATTTTACTCTGCATCCTGCAGTTTATTTACTGTAGACTAGCCTACATGGGATGATACAAATAACTGAAAAGTGAAATAACCTCAAGACATATGAATAACAGCTGAAACAATCATTTTATTAGGTCATGATATTCATCCTAAAAATATTTTAACCCGTATTAAACCAGGGAAGTTGACTATAATAGTGTGTAGTGTCTATAATAATATGTGTGTGTGTGTGTGTGTGTGTGTGTGTGTGTGTGTGTGTGTGTGTGTGTGTGTGTGTGTGTGTGTGTGGCAGTTACTTAAAGAAGTAACAGATTTAGATTACTCCTTATTCGTTACTCATTTCAAAATTAGGCCTACATCTCTTATTCCTCCCTGGGAGCGGTAATTCGTTACACGTTACTTTTCCGTTACATCCTCCAAAATTGACGGTTTGCTTCCTCTCTTCCCTTCAAATCTCAGGATAAAATCATAACTCAGTTCAAGCAAATAATGCTGATATTCTTGTTGTCCTTTTACTTGATAAAATCAGAGCATTGAGAAAACCTCAACTCAGAGGCTAAAGCTTTTCTGCCATTTCTAACGACTTTTGTTTTCATTTGTAATTGTGTAGGCTAATATTTTTACTAACGTTGACATAGCAATTCATTACACCACACGCGCGGCTGGGAAGAGTAATAGCCTACCATTAATAACATCACAGTAACGGGTTATTCCGGTGGCCGTAGCCCCCAAATCCGAGCTGATCCAAAACTGCATGACATTGCAGTTGTGCATTCTCGTGTATAATGGATAATCTACAGGGAGCCAAATCATGATTGGGGCTTTATTATACCGGTGTAATTATATTTTTAATTGCTTCAGATAAAATTGCCTCCATACTAATATCAAAAGCCTGATATTAGACTTGAACCAACAATGGTAATAGTCAATGACAGTCCACGACTTGACAAAATTAATAGGCCTACTGGATTTTATTCCCGATATAAACTCAACTGTTATATTTAGTGACATGCGCACATGTGGTCTAATATGCTGTCAACACAAATACAAAAGGCTATACTAGCCTACTATAAGCCCACAGTAAAATCAAAGGATATAATATCAACCAAATTATTATGGCTTCAATGCCTTATTAACTGGCAATGGGAAATGCACTTGGCTCGTTCACATGTGAAATAATATCCCTAATAATCATTATTATTGCATGGGTCAATTCAATTTCAATATACTATTTACATAAAATAAGAATTAGTGAAATGATGCTCATCAACAATTATGACAGGGCTGAAATGAGCGGATCGAGGCAGGTCTTCTCCGGCGGCGGGCCTGTCACAGATCTCTACATCTTAATGGCGGCCGCGGTGAGAGCGCGCTCCGTCTTTTAAACGGAATGAGAAATTGCATTTTCTTTCCTTTGAAGTGTAATGCATTTCAGGCCGGATTTCACGGCTGGCTACACGGAGAGAGAGAGAGTGAGATTGGCCCGCTCTTATTACTGCGCCCCACTTTCTCAGCCAAATCTTCACATTAATCATAGACGCCCGCTTACGACCAAATCTATAGAGTCTCAAGGACTCTCGGAATAAAGTCTGCTCTCCAACAGACCACTGTAAATGTCACAGCGATAACATTATCATTTTATTATCCGTGTGCATGATTTTGAATGGCTATACCTTTTCATGCAGTAGAATAAAACAAACTCACTGAATATAAAAAGGATAAATTCAGGTATTATGGGACACTTTTTTTTTTTTTTGCATTTGTACATTTTTCATAAAATCTCTGCTCACAAATTCAACAGATAGCCACATTATACATCTCTGTAAAGTCGAGGATGCTTTTTAACCATTTAGAAATGCAAAATATAGATTCGACTTTTTTCAGGGAAATAAGCTACAGCCTTTTCTGTCCACTGAGACAAAACCAGATAAACTAGACTCTCCCCTAATTTCTGAATTCACCCTAACCTAAATGTTAGATATTTTGTCGCTACACAGCAGCCGAAATATAGCCGAAGTGCTTAATGCTGTATATGTTGTGAGGTTAATAAAAAAACAGCTGGTATAGCCTGGCAATAAGTTGAACATATGTTAGATGTTTGTAGCCTATTGCAGCCTAGGCAGAGATGTAGTGGAGAGTAAACCCACCTTAACTCAGTTTACCCACGTTTCATAAATCTTAGTGATGTAAATTCATAGCACACATCAGCAGTATCATACTAATGTAAGCTGTATGGAGATAGGGCCGTTTAAGGAAAAACATACATCAGTGCTTTTCTGCAGCTTCATTTGTGTTGAATTGGTGGTTTGCATTACCCTCATCACCGACTGGATGTCATTACTTTTTATTTACCACTACAACACTGGTGACTGGGCTGTGCATGCACCAGCAACCACTGCGTCTCTCTCCTCCTAACATCATTTCTCTCTCTCTCTCTCTGTCTGCAGGTCTGGTTTCAGAACCGACGCGCCAAGTGGAAGAAGCGCAAGAAGACCACCAATGTCTTCCGCGCTCCGGGGACTCTCCTGCCGACCCACCACGGCCTGCCCCAGTTCCCCTCCGCCGCGGCGGCAGCAGCAGCCATGGGCGACAGTCTTTGCTCCTTCCACGCCAACGACACCCGCTGGGCCACGGCAGGGATGCCCGGCGTGTCGCAGCTCCAGCTCCCGCCCTCCCTGGGCCGCCAGCAGGCCATGGCGCAGTCTCTGTCTCAGTGTAGCCTCGCCGGGCCGCCCCCCAACTCCATGGGTCTATCCAACATGTCCTCAAACGGCTCCGGGCTTCAGTCGCACCTCTACCAGCCCACTTTCCCCGGGATGGTACCCGCATCCCTGTCCAACGTGAACAACGTGGCCGGCTCTCCTCAGCTGTGTAGTTCCCCGGACAGTGACGTCTGGAGAGGGACCAGCATCGCGTCGCTGCGCCGCAAAGCGCTGGAGCACACAGTTTCCATGAGTTTCACCTAGTCACCCGACGACAAACGGGCCATCTTAGGAGCTTTTCTTTCACTTACAGCGATCTTCTGCTCTTAGTTTTTCTTCATCCATCCATCCATCAGCGGTGTACCGGGAAAACTACAACCCAGGATACTTGTTCAAGTCACAAATCACAGAGCTATAGACCTGGCATTTCTTCTTCCCAAATAACAGCCAATCACAAACAAGAAGGAAAATTGGAAACTGAAGCTATTAACAAGCATAAGACTGGGTCTGTTTTCGGCTATGATTTATTGTTTCGCATGTAGCCTATGCCAATTATTTATTTGTCTATTTAAATTAACTTATTTGTTTGTTTAGTCTATTTATTTATTTATTTATTTCTTTGGCTGTAGCAGGGCTTCTAATGATATTTGCTTGGTGAGTGACGGTTTTCTGAAGACAAAATTCTGTGGAAACTCTGAAATGCAAAACTAGGTTACAGATCTCCATGTCTCCTGCTGCACAGCATGCAACTACAGTATGACAGGCCCAGGCATGCACAGTGGACGTGCAGAAACAAGGCACTTGGAGATTTATCGCGAGAATATAAAAGATTCACCAGGAGAAAGCTGAAAACGCGGGACTGATCTCACAGGAATCAGGACAACTGGAAACGGACTTGACTGCATGTGCTGGCCAGGGCAAAAATAAGGGAAATATTATAAATTAAGACATGGAAATTGACTATAATCTGTTATATAGGATGTTTTGTGTAGCGGAAGCACTCTTGTTCCCATTTGGTCAGTTTGTGATAACCTATGTTCCAAATTATCGTCTGTGCTTATTATCAAATATGAATTTCTTAAATGTTTGAACAAACCATTTCGTTTCATGGACATGTTTATATCAATTAAATGTAAATGATCAAATAAAATCATTTTCAATTATGTCACACCACGAATCAACCCTTCTTTCTTGGAGCAGTTTCTCATGGAGGAAAATCAAATGGTCTCCCGTCAGGACACGCAGGCGTCTCTTCAGTCTGGGCGCTAGATGGAGCCGACATGGGCTTCTAATGAATCTAGAAAATGCCAGGGAAGCAGATATAAGATGACGAAAATACAGTATCCAACATATTGATGTAGCTGTTGTATGTCCAAACTCCACGGTGCCATCCAGCTTGTTTTTCATCTCGAATCCAAACAAACTTACATTGGGCAAAATTTTTAAAGCAACAATTTTCTTGGTCAGTATAGACTTTAGAAAAATACTCCTGGATGTTTTCAGTGAATGAGGAGGAGAACACGTTGGTCTTGAACGTCTTGTCCATTTAGTGCTGAGTCCATCTCTGTCTCTGATGATCTCACATTTGATGAATGCTACCATGTGGTTAATGGTTACTGATTGGAAAGCCCTACATTTTTCTATACAATCTATGACATCACGTGTCTAACCAGGACTTGGTGTAATCTCACCTAAGTCAAGACATGAAGATGGTTTCCTCAACAAAACGGTGAAAAGCCATTTTACAACTAAAACACAGTCAGTTAGGCAGCATCAAACAACTCTGGCATGACCATAAGTGGAGATGGAGCAATAAAACTATTTTGTTATGTTCTGTCCAGCAATAGGACCTCAGTGTGTAGAGCAGAGGAAAAAACCCTCTGTTGACCTGGGGTGCTTTGGTTGCTGAATGACGGTGGAAAGGCTAAAGGGTTAACAGATCATCCACGTGTTTGCGTCTGAAAACATACTGTGAAGATTTCTTACTAAGAAAAATTGGCACAATCAGTACATTTTATGGTGGTAAAATAAATGCGACATTAAAGTCCCACCACAGTGGCCTAGGGGTTGCTAGGTGAGAATTTCTTCAATGGAATTAAACCAATCATCCTTCAAAGGTCCCTTCCTATTATGCATTTCTTTTTTGACAGGAGCAAGATATACTGTACCTTCCAGCAGCCTTAGTGTAAGCATCCAAAAAGATAGTTGGTCATCAAGGACCACCGCCATGCTAGACGCCCAAATCCACCTTCATAATTTAGACTTGATCAGATGTCAAACTCAATCTTAGTCAGGAACACATTGAGAAATTAGTCAAGAGGGCTGGACTTGTATTTATTTTATTATCATTTAATTGAATAAAATAAAATAAAATAATGATCCCATATAGACTATTAACCCATAGGCTGCTTAACATAAAGCCTTAAGCAATAAGACAAATCAGTGGTTGTGTATCCTGCATGGTATTTAGTCTTCATATGAATCAAATCTCTTGCTAAATTCTTATTTTATTGTGTGCAGATTTTGTGCATTAACCACTTTTGGGAAAGTAGTTGTGTTTAGTGCATTTGCCATTGACAAGTTGGTTCTGTTGCATTTGGTTCTCACATAAATGCAGGTTTTTAGGAAGGCTTGCATGTCATCATACATATCTGTGATCATCTGTTTGGATCTCAGTTTCACATTCAGGGCGCCTAAAAGCTCAGAACATGTTCGCATACAACCTTCATCTGATATCTTACGAACAGTTATGCACCTTGATTCGCACTGTGCCTACACATGGCCAGCGCATTACCTGTCACTGTGCTTAAACAACTTCAGTTAGGCAACTAAAACAATTTAGTTAAGGTTAGGGTGAGGTTTTGGTCATGGTAAAATAATAAAAACTAGCTGAAAATGACTTCACTCAGAGCAGAAACCTTTGTTGCATGAGTTGAGAATTGAACCCAGGTTGTCGAAGTTAAAGGTAAATGTCCATCCACCTCACTATTTCAATATCAAACTACTGCCTGTTTCAGTCATGTGAGCCCCACCTCTTGTTTCACTCTATTCGTAGAATATCGAACAAAATTAGGGTGCATGACTTTTTGTAACTGAATTAGATATGAGATTAGACTCCACAGAAAAGCCTTGTTGCATATCTTTCATCCTCAAGCTCAGCAACGACCTTTTTGACAACAAAACTGTCAATTCCCTCATGCATCTTATAGAATCTGCACAGCCTTCGTTTGCCAGTTCCTCTGTGTGGCACATCTTCAAATCCAGAATTTTCATCTTGTATTTGATTTAATATAGGTTACTTATTCCCAAATTCTTCTTTGCACCCTCTGGTTGGAACGGTTAGCCAGCTAGTGTGGCGCCCCTGGAGTAGACAGGGTTAAGGATCTTGCTCAAGGATAGTTTGACAGGTCCGGCCACACAGGGGATTGAACCCAGCCCCATCTTGTTTGGGGACGACCTCACTGACCACTAGGCCATCCTGCCACTCAAAAAATGACCTTAACTGGTTCGAAAAACCTTGTTTAGATGAAAATTACTGTTTTTGTACCAAACTTCATCATGGTGCCATCTATTTGCCAGAGCCCTCTATCTCTAGTAGCCACGCCTTTACAAAAAAGTTACATGTGAAAACCCATATGTTGATTCAAAGCACATGTGCTTTCTGGACAAATGTTGGTTTTCATGTGAACATGTGAAAGTTTTCATAAATATTGTCATATGTCATGGCAGATGAAAACATGAATAAAATGTTCACGTGGGAAAAAACAGTTTTCACCGAATTGAAATGTTCACATCTGAAGTAAAAACTGACATGATGTCAGAATACAAACAAAAACAAAAATTGTTCACATATGAAAACCAACATGTGTCCAAAAAGCATGTGCTTTGAATTCACGTGTTTTCACATGTGACTTTTTTGTATGGGATATACAGTAGTTGTGCCTTGCATTAATTAATCATCAAAGTAGTCGACAGTGACTGATATGTGGGAATCCACCCCATGGATCAAAATTGCCAGCTGAGCCGTGTTTGTTGTAGCTGTGCTTTTGTTCACATCAAGTGGGCGGCAAATCACTCATCCACTCAATTTCCCAAAGTATTTCTAGTAGGACTGACATTTGCAAACTTGTGCTTTCTTATACTGAATTCCAGTGTTGATTTGGTTGTATGCTTAGGGTCGCTGTCCTGTTGGAATATAAATTGTCGCCCCAATCTAAGGACTAAGCAGGTTCTCCTCAAGAAGTTCCCTGTATTTGGCTCCATTCATCATTCCCCCTAACCTTACAAATGTCCCAGTCTCTTCTGCTGAAAAGCCCCCAGCAGCCTGACTCTGCCACCACAGTGCTTTGCAGTGCTTTACAGTAGGGATGATGTTACATGGGTGATGAACTGTGCTTGATTTCCACCAGACACAGCACTTTGCATTACACCTGAAGAGTTCAGTTTCACATGCCTTCCTCTGACAGTTCCCTGGACTACATGGTAAAGTTTCTGCTCTGATAGGCTCTGTCCTCTGTGGAAACGTTATACAGACATGTGTTTTGTTCTGAATCATGTCCAATAAATTGAACTGGCCACAGGTGGAAACAAACCAAGTTGTACAGACATCTCAAGGACTTTAAAAGAATTTGGATGCACCTTAACTCAATTTGGAGTGTCACTGTGGGTTGAATACTTCCTGACTCACAAACATTTCAGCTTTTCATTTCTGATTAATTTACTCTTCTACATGGGTTATTGTGGTGTAGATCAGAGACAAAAAATCCTGATTTATTCAGTTTTGAATTGAGGCCATGACACCACAAAATCCATTTCTGAATGTAATAAATATATTGTCTCCTGCCCTTACACAGCGCATCACATATGATACCACATATGATATGAATACTTTCTGAAGGCGTTGTAGGTGTCAGTGAGTGAAGGGCAGTCAGGCTGCAGTAATAGCTTTATTCCAGTGTGTGAACCTTTGTGTTAACATATGGAAAGGTATTATGAGATTACAATAATACCTTTTTAGCAATTAATGAAAATGTCTCCAATACATAATGTATAATATGTATAATATAAGTACAACCATCATGTTTGTGCACATTGTACTTACATTGTATTATACTTACAAAACCTTTTAGTTAATACACAGCTCAGTACACTGGAGAAAGACCATTTTTAGGCAAAGTGTTACTCTTGGTTAATATAAACAACCCAATAGCTAAATATAAGATAGATGTGCTAATTGGTCTCTGATACAGAACCATTAATCACTAATTAGTTCTGAATGAAATTACCCAATAATTAGTTTATTACAGATTGTAAACTCCTGATTGTAAGGTGATTTGATATTGCTTTGTCACTGTATTTTTCTGGAACTACTACTACAATGGAACTACACTGTAAACTGTTGCCATAAATTGTGCTGTTAAGAGTAATAAACTGAGTAATTGTCACATTTGAAGCACTATAAAGAAAATAAGTATTTAGAAAAGACTATGTTCCTGTCAGTCTGGTGAGTAGAGATATAATCATTAGTTTGGCAACACTGACCCTTTATATTACATGACAAAGGTTATACATACAACCTCTGATGCACTTGGCTCCTCAGTGATGTAACCTGGGGTCAAAGGGTGTTTTGGGTCTTTCAACATCTGACACTTTTACCCAGGAGAACCAACTGGAGTTAATCAATCTCCACCTTGAGTCTGTGTTGCATGTATCTAAGGGTCGTTCCTCTTGATCCACAGCCATCTTGAAGCTCTCTCTGCCCTCCGCCGCCGTGAGCAACTGTGAAACCCAGGAGACTGTAGTCCTTTCAGAGGGACTGGCCTCCACCAAGTCTTCATACTTGGACCCCCTCCTCCTCCTCCTGCTGGCCTCCTCACCTCAGTGCTTTCAGACACGGCTGTTCTTCAGCATTCCTCTCCTGAGGCACGCGTCATGATGGTGAGTCAGCTTTGCCCCTACTGAAGAGGTTGGATGGCCTGAGAAGGATAGACTGAATCATGAATCATGAAACATAGTAAGTCTTCGTGACCAATTAGAGCAACTACTTTTCCAGAATAACCAGTTCGGCAGCAAACCAGAGGACTTTGGGAGTCCACTAATGGCTACGTATAAAAATCATAACTTAGAAATTATAAGCTGAAAACACCACCCCTACTAGCAAAAAAAACCACCCTGGCAACATTTGCCAGAGAAAAAAACTGTTATGGTAGTGAAAACACACTTTAGTAATCGGTAACACCTATTAAAGACTATACTCTAAAGGCAAACCGTTACTGGGAGATCTGTATAGAAACACAAACCATGAACACCAAATTCAGAGTGTTCTGGCTCTAGTCTGAGGCTGCAAATTTTGCTCCAGCCCTCCTTTGAATTTTGGCTGTCAAATGATTCTGGCCTGCACACTTGCAGCAAGCAAGCTATCTAGCTAGATAGCAAAAAATAGGTAAAAAGGAAGGCTGATGCTGAAGGTAGACAGTTTCAGGAGAGGTGCGAGACTGAGTATTTGTTTACCAAGTGTAAACAAAAACCTGTGGGTCAAATTTGTCATGAGACCTTCATGAATTTGTGTGACTCCACACAGCTGAGGAGCAGTGCTGCACCAATTCTAGATTTGTGAGGAAATTGCCACTTTCATGGCCAGCAAAAATAAAGCTTTTAAGGATGAAAGTTTGAGGATGAATGGTGGTTATGCGACTTGGCTTTTCTGTGTCCCATAAGAGAGCATTTTAACACCCTGCATGTGAAGCTGAAGGTGATCTTGAATATGATGTGGAAGCCTTCCAAACAAACCTGTTTGTGGGAGAGCCAAACTTACATTCCTACTTTTCAGTCAATGTACCAACATCACTGCTTTCCTACGCACACAAATTGAACATACTTAAAGCAGACTTTAGCAGGAGATTTGCTGACCTTGAAGCTCTGAAATTCAGTTTTGAAGTCCATTTGCAGGTGATATGAAGAGTGTGTTTGAATACTGGTAGATAGAACTAAATGAATTGCACTAAGGGCCTTGAGTCCCTTTTATCCTCACTGACAGCAGCTCCTGCTGTTGCTTTTGCCACCAGTCGTCCTTCTCAAGTGCTGGTAGTGTTGGGCTTTGTGAGGAGCCCCTCTATTAGCCTGGAATAGGCTAATAAACACACAGGAAAATGGATTTTGAAATCATCCCTGCCAAATAGGCAGTTCATTAATGATAAAATATTTCCTATCATATGTGATATCATATGTGAGACCTTGTGTAAGGGCAGGAGACAATATATTTATTACATTCATTAAACCAATCCATTTAAACCTGTCATCTTAATCAAAGTGGTGAAAATAAAAATAATTTCTAAGCCCTCATTCATGTTTATTTTTATTGGGGTGTGGCAACTATGAATTCCTCTCCCTCTTTGTTGGCATTAATAATTGTAGATGTTGTAATTATTTAAGTAGGATATAGGTCTAATAATTTGGATTAGACAGGTGAAATGCAAAAGGTTTATTGCCTTCATATAATATTCACATGCTGAATTAATATTTCTGCCATAGTCAATAAGTGTATGGACAATGGCTTGAACACATCAGTGTGGGTATGAGAAACAAGATTAGTGGTGATAACGAGAAATGCAGCTGAAACAACATTAAACTGGCATTGGAGATGAATTAGCTTTTTCAGATTAAGTTGTAACTTTTTGAAGAAACAATGAACTAGATAAAACAATTCACCAGTTCCACAAATATTTTTAAAGGTTAGGTTATATATTTTTTTAAAGCACCATTGGCCATGGCCAGTAAACAGATAGCAACAGCTAGGGCGGTCACAGTAAATGGGAGGTCAAAGCCTTGTTGCACAAAATGCCAATAGGTGAGATAGGTCAGCAAGCTCCTGTAGCTTGGTGGGCAAAAACTGGCCAGCTCACTAAAGTTCAATCATCTTCAGTCATCAGTCATCATCACCTTCTATTTAGTCTGAGAGCAGCCACAGCACTATGCAGCTGTTGACATATTTAGGCCTGTGAGGTAAGGGATCTGTAGGGGCATGGTGAAGAAATTCATAATTTTACTTCATGATACTTCAAGAGTTGCTTGTGAAACAGTCATCAGTCAACTAAATGGTACCAAAGGTAATCATACTTTCCTGTTTTTCATTCACTTTTTAATTCTATTTTAGTTTAAATTGCACTTTTTAATTCAGTTTTGTTTAGTTTTCAGTGTGTTTGTTGGTTTTAAATTTAAAGTTTTTCCACATAATGTAGTTTTTTTTTGTCCATATCATCATTTCATTTTGGGCAAATTAGTTGAGAGAATAGTTTTTAGCCCAGAGACAGCAGGGGCTCTATGGACCGCATTGTCAGTCGGTCAGTCGGTCAGTCGGTCGGCCTTTGCCCCTCCTCCACTCCCCCCACAACCAATGTCAAGGCTCCAGAAGGATTCTCCAGGGGGGCGGGGCTTCCTAAATCCTATGTCCATCCACAGATATACTCCCAACTTCAGTGTTGTTTCATTTGAGCATTCAACCTGGTCTCTCCTGATTGAAATGTTAGTATAGACTTTATGGGACTTTTAAAAACAAAGATCTTGAACAAAGATCACAAGTTTTCTTTGTTCAAATAAATGATAATATATATATTGTGGTTGTCATGTTTGTTTCAGACATTACCTCTGTACATTAATTCAACAGTGTTTAAGAAATGGGATCACATGTTAAACCAGTTTGTGTGGAATGGTAGGAAACCCATGGTGAAAAGTGAAAGAGCTCAAGCTGAGTAAAAAGAAAGGTGGGCTGGCCCTCCACAACTTACAGAGCTTCATGGCACAGAATCAAAGTATGAGAACTTGGTTGATCAATGATTCATAAGCTAAATGGAGCTCTATATGAAGAAATTGGTCTTGTCAAAACACTAGCTTTCTGCTCTAATAATCATAGATTGATACATACTGAAGAACTGAGAACATTGGATAAAGAATACATCGTAGACTTAGTCATTTGCCACAACTGGGAAAAGATAATACAGTGTTCAGAGATATAAGCTAAGATCCAGATTTTATGCCAAATAAAGATTACCTTTTCCATATTTGGACACAGAAAGGTTTAACCATATTTGGAAAATGTACAAATGATAAGAGACAAAAGTTTCATTTACCACTTTCATTAACACATTTTTGTCCAGAAGCAATTACAGAAACACAGGTAGGTACAGACAAAATAAGTGATCTTCTTTCTCATTAACTTTATGTGTAGAAATTATGACAGTGTTCACATAAAATGTCAAATTGCCACTATATATATGTTGTTAGAAGACAGTAGTAAACAGTAGTATATCTAATGGGGTATGTGAAGAAATTAGCAGGGGAAGACATAAAACAACATCCACTTATTTTTAGAGGGAATACGCTTGGAAGGTACAAATGTGTTATTTTATAACGCCAGCTTTACAAGCTAAATATGGCTCATCTGCATCTTCCAAATGTTGACGTGACTGTGAAGAAAATATTGCTAATTTTACTCAAATGTTTTGATCATGCACTAAAGCCATATTAGAAAGATATACATAAAGAAATTAAACATGTTATTGAATTAATTTAACATAATTTTTGACGTTGTGCTACTTGAAAGGATGCCAACTGAAATGTGTGATAAGAATGATAAATACATATTGAGAATATTAAGCATAACTGAATTTAAGATAATAAAGAATTGGATCCAAAAACCAAGTCCATATATATGGAGAGATTTGGAGCAAATTTAAAAGATGGAGCTAATAACATACAAAATTAGGGTTAGCTTGAGCCAATTTGAAAAGAAATGGGTTAAATGGTCCAACTTTGTACAGCAATCAAATGATGCTTTGCCCTTCACCCATCCACTTTTCTTCAGCGCCTGAAGATGACAACCTCGGATGGCTTCATCTGACACTCCACTTGCGAAATACTGCCCGTTGTGCCCTGGACTGGTCTCCGCTGTTGATCCCCACCAGCAATGCTTCAGGTTCCTCGGTGCTGACTGAGCATACATCTATGGGATGGTGGAACAACCGGAATGCATCGACTGCCAGGCCCTTACATCAGTGAGAAGCCGTCAGCGTTGGAGTAATTTCTGCCACTTCCCTGAGCTCCGGTTGGAATGCGACTACAGTGAAAATCAGATGACCTTCAAATTTCCTGATATCCTAAGAGACTTAAGAGCTTATCAAAGGGGGTCAAATATGCCAAAATGGCCTTTTTTGCTGATCTGAACTGTCACAACTCCAGGGTTCGATTCATAGACCGTGAGAATTCTGTCAGTATTACCTATCCTGACTACAAGCTTACTGTTTCAGCCCCAAAATCAACAGTGTTTAGCTGTTTTGATCTAATTTCAGTCAATGTCCTAGTGGAGACCATTTCCTATTTGAAGTCCACTTCCTGTAGATGCTGTCCTTCTCAAAGAAATCCTTGATAGTATTGCTCCCAACATAACTATATCTATCATCAACAGTTCACTGACATCCACCTTTTTTCCCCCTCTGGCTCTAAACATGCACTCAACCTCTCCTCACAAGACCTTCCTTAGATCTGCTGGACCTCACCTCGGTTAAGTACAGACCTATTTCCAAATTACCATTTCCTTCTAAGGTCTTTGAGAAAGTAGCTGTAAAACAATTAATTTCCTTCCTCAACCAAAATAACATTTGAGAAGTTTCAAACAGGTATCAGATTGCTGCACAGCACAGAGACAAGGTTACAAACTACAAATCTTCTTTTAACTGCCGATGCCAAAGACTGTTCCATCTTAATTCTTCTAGACCTTAGCACAGCATTTGAGACAATCAATCACACAATTATGCTGAACCATCTAAAAGATTGGGTTAGAGTTTTGGGAACATCACTCGATGGGTTCACATTCTGTCTCCTGGGTAGAACATTTGCTGCATTAGTAATTTATGTTCCTCTCATGCCAATATCACTTGTTGCATGCCACAAAGTTCAATCCTAATGCCAATACTCTTTTCTTTAGGCTTCCGCTAGGCCACGTCATCAGAAATCATTGGAATCCAGTTACACTGTTATGCAGATGATACACTGTTATACTTACCTCTGAAACCAATGACCTAAATAGCCACTTTCAATGATTGACGTAAATAATTGCCTTACAGACATCAAGTGTTGGATGACACGTAACTTCCTCCAACTTAATGATAATCACATATACCAGAGACCTGGGTCTTTTATTTGAATGTGACCTAGGTTTTGAAGAGCAGGTTAAGAGAGTTATCCAGTCCTGGGTTTTCAAGCACCTGGAAAAGGTTATCCATTTCTTATTTCCTCTAGACTTGACTATTGTAACTTGCTATATTGGGGAAGCAGTTGTTGAACCCTTTCATGTCTGCAACTGATTCAAAATGCTGCAGCTCAGCTCATGAGAGGTGCGAAAAAGAAGAACCGTATTATTCCTCTATTGGCGTCCATTCACTGGCTCCTTGTCAGCTATAGAATTAACTTTAAAATCTTACTGTTTGTTTTGCATGGTCCACCTCAGTATATCTCAGAACTTTTGTGCACTTACAACTCGACTAGGTCCCTTTGGTCCTCTGATCAGGGCTTCTTCTTACCCATTCAGTAGTCCAGGTCAGCAGAATCATGGCCATTTTTATAAATTGATTAAATACTTACTTTTACTCTAAGCCCTTTCAATGGGAGTGGTGTGTTTTATCTTATTTTTTGTAACATGTTTTTTTTTTGTCTGTTTGGACTGATTTGGTTCTGTTATATTTTTAATTTACCCTTGTGAAGTGCTTTTTAAGAAAGTGGTTTCTGTATAAGGACCTATATGAATAAAGGTCCTGCACCTATAGTGTCGAACCTGTATTGAAATGTGTCAGCACCAAAAAAAAAAAACAGGTCAAACTCCTTGTTTATTTATTGTACTTGGTAAATAAATGATTCAGAATGTTAATAATTAATTTCAAATTTATTTAAAAGAGCTGCAAGTAGTTACAAGTTAAATCTTTGAAAATAACATTATCTTGCAGCACTATAGGCGCATATGTGTAGGGTGATAGTCATGTCTGGATGTGTTTATAATCACAAAGTATAGAGAAGATTAGGGGGCGGGGAAGCATGGGGATAAAGATTTCTGTAGTCTAGCGACAGATGTGAAATAATATTACATAAATGTAATAATTCGTTTCACTATCACCCAGGTTAATTAGTTTGTGGAAATGGGTAACCTATTTCTCATTGGGTAATTTGTCACACACTGACGAGGTAGCCAATCAGTGACCCTGCTGTTGGTGGGATCATTTCTCCCAGAATGCTGTGCAGCGAGTGTGTCGCAGAAAATGTGGGAGCGAGCCAATGTTTACCTCCTATTTATTTCACACAAATAAATGAAATCAGTCAATAAACCATCCAAGGGTGAATATGGCTCTCTCTATCCCGGATTATGAATGAGAGCTCATTAATTTTCCTGTGTGTGTGTGTGTGTGTGTGTGTGTGTGTGCGTGTGTGTGTGTGTGTGAGAGAGAGAGAGTGAGAGAGAGAGAGAGAGAGAGAGAGAGAGAGAGGGAGAGGGAGCAAGGGAAAGAGAGAGAGAAAGAGAGAGAGAAAGAAGAGAGAGAATGCATGTGTGTCTATAGGTGTGTGCATTTGTGTGTGTGCGAGTGTGTGCATATGTGCGTGTGTTTATATGCACATGTTTATATTTGTGCATGAGAAGGGGACATAGCATGAAATTGTGTGAATTTATATGTATGAATATGCAAAATTGTATTAAAAGTCAAAACCATCAAGAGCTATTACAATATAAACATTGCAGCCACTATCTTAAAATAACACTATTGGAGTGAATTTGTCATTAATTACGGTGCTAACATGGCTTGAGCCCTGGAGCTGATACTATTAGACCTATATGGATAAAGCCAATAGTCACTAATGCTACACCTGAGCTTTTCGACAGCGGTGCTGAACACGTTTTGCAAAGTCTGTGTTTCCAATGTCTATCCTAATCTCAACGAGAAAGAGCTAAAGTGATTTAGGAAGTTAATTTGGGGTACACAACTCATTATTGATTAAAAAAAATCTAATCTATTGGGTTTTTGGGGGGTAGAGGTATGCTGGTTGCTTTACACACATTATGAGTACAAATTTATGAGTTATTGAGGAGAACTCTAATTTTATTTGACAGGCAGAGTCTAGGAGTATCTTGGTGGTTGTTGTTCCAGATGGTGGTGAGAAATTCCATCTGAAGGTTTTATTAATTTTAGTTTAAATGGAAAGGCTAGCTGATGCTGTCTCTGGTTCTTGCTGACAAGGCTGACTGACATCTCAGTGCTCCCTCCATCCGTCATTGTTTTAAAACATCTTAATTGTATTACATGCAAATGAAGAGATTCGATTTTTGCCCATTATCTATTCATAAGAGAAAATTGAACAGAACATTAGTGGGTCACCAAGTGAGGGTGGGGAGGGAGGGAGGGAGGGAGGGAGGGAACGAGAGAAGGAGAGGTGAGAAACAGACGCTGACTATCAGTTAGACAGAAAGAAGAGACAGAGAGAGACAGGCACAGAGACGGAAACAAAGGGAGTACATTACTGTGCTATTGGGTTATGTTTTGCATATTTTTGGGATTGCAATAAGACAATCCCAATCCAAGTTTGTGTCTGTGTGTGTGTCTGTGCGTGCATGTGTGTGTGCGCGCGTGCATTTAATAGGTCAAGGTTGATAATTAACCTATGATGACTGAAACACAGCAATTACAGTCATACTCATGTGACAAATCAAAGTGACAGAGGCTTGAATGTAGTCATGCATCCTCCCTGGTCAGCTTTAGGAGGTGAGTCAGACCATACCATCACCCCCCGGATCATGTGTCATCTATATTATAATCAGATCCACATTGTCTTTCTTGTTTTTTTTAAATTACCCATGATGTCACGGTATGGACAGCACTGTACACATTTAATTTCAGTGCACCCCTCTCCGCCAGCACCTATCCTACACACCTCTATAGGTTAGGAAGTATATCAAAGGTCTTGCAGAGTTGACTGTCATCCTCCTTTACTCCCTGAGTTGGAGAGCAAGTAGGTAAATCAGATACTTTTAAATGGAATGGTAATTATAACCCAAAATGGACAAATAATGTGAGTCATGAGCTGCACACCTGTGAAAGCGCTGCCCTGTGTGTTGTGGTCTGAGAGCAGATCCCATGTGGAGGCAGTCAGGGGCCAAAGTAGGTAAAGCAGAACACAGTGAAAGCCTGATGAAGAGGGACAGTGAAGTGTGTTGGTCAAGAATGAGCCTCTCTCTTCTACAAGACCCCGCCGATACGGTGAGGGAGGGCCAGTTATTGAATACTGTTGTTGGCCCATTGTTAAATTACAGCTTAATTCCTTTTCCATCATCATAACCATTTGTTTTCCTTTCGGGGTGGAGATAGAGGATGAGATAGGGCACTAGGGGAGGGAGGAGGAGGAGGAGGAGGCAGACTTTTGCTTTGCTCTGACTCTGCTGGGTCTTTAGTACTGTTAGTGTTTGGTGGCTATCGCATCATGACTTCATCTCTTAGCTGATTCCTGCCATTGGTCATATTTTGACACCTCGTCTCCTCCGGACCAAGGCTGCTGCTCTCAGGAAGCGCTTACTTTTCCTGTTGCCCATTGCACTGCTGAATCGCAATCCTCCTCCCGCTTCTGTTTTCACCTGCTTTTTGCTCCCTTTCATCTTTTCTCTCTTCTTTACTCTTTGGACATTTTCATAATTCTCTCTCTCCAACCCGTCCCATCTCTGCTCTTGGGACCATCCTAGCCATGTCATTTCTAGCTCCTTTTCCAATTCCTTTTCTTGGATCAAATTCCGTCACATCTTTCAAATCACAACGTTACTTACTACTAACTTGCACTGTGTTTTTCTAGTGTTACTTGAGGCAAACACCCTTATCCACTCTTCCTCTCACATCCCACCCTCCAGAACCGCCGCACATTTGACCCATTCAGTTCAGATAGCTGACAGATAGTTAAACATCAGGAGCCTCATCCACCCACCCCCCACCCCCCCCACCTCTAAAACCCTTTCACTCCACCTAACCCTCCTCCTTTCTCTAGCTGCCCTTGAGCTTTTCTATTACCGCATGGAAAGCACCTCGCAGCCCCTGACAAGCGCGGCGGATCGACACTAAATCAGAAATCAGTGCCAGCCGCGGATCTGAGCCACCATGAAGGTCACAGGCCCTACACTGCGTGTCGTCTCAATCTGGAGAGCAGGAGTAGACACAGCTAGAGCGGTGTGTGTGTGTGTGTGTGTGTGTGTTTGTGTGGGGTTTTTTTTACCAGTGGTGTAGGGGAGGTGGTGGGTGTTAAATGCAGTCACAGACAGAGAGGGAGAGAATGTAGAATGGAGGAAGAGGATAAGGATGCTGGGTACTGCCAGGGAAGAAGAGGGGCAGCTCAACATGAATGCAGAAGTCATGGGGACGAAGAGGAGAAATAAGGGGAAGCGAGAGGAGAATATGGGTAAGAGAAAATGTCACAGTTTGCTGAAGACATAAGGTACAAAACAGTTTCAAAAGAGCATCGAACAAAGAAATATTGCTCTTTGCTTCCAAGAATGCTCCTCAATAATGAGGTAAATACAAGGGGAAAGTATGTTGGCTGAGCAGCAAATCTCAAACTACCTGCTTTTTACAGTTAGGGTAGTAAGGGGAGGTTTGAGACCTCCTCTGATCTCATGGGGTTGTTATACACTGCCATCTAGTTGTAAGTTATGGAATGACAACCATAAAAGACACTTCTGATACAAAGTCTTTTACAGTAAAAACAGTATTTAAAACCAGTAAGATAAGAACCTACCATATATCTATCATTAATAGGCCTTAACTTTGGAAGTACAAAAAACGTTTTTACAAGCTGGGTTTTAGCAAAGTACAGGCTGCAGTTTCCCAATGTGTTTGTGCGCTTGTTTGCATTTTGTCCAGCTAAAGCTTCCGTTGTTTGAGTCACGTGAATGGTTTGTTGTGGTACGTGCCCCGTATTTCTCCTTACTGGGTTTCTACGAAAATAATTCACATACAATACTACATTTATAAGCTTGGGGACAGTTACCCGGTCAACACAGCGACGTATAGCATCTTAAAATCAAATCACAAGGGCGATAAACACGACGACATCCACTGTTTACAACGAGCGAAGGCTGTCTGTCTGTCTACGCCAATGACTGGTAAGACAAACATACACGACAATTATGTTATGCCTGTTATTTTTGCTAATGTGTATCTTTTTTGGTGTTATCTGTTAACCGCTGCGGGATCTCCACGAATGCTTATATTAGGCCTGCAGTTGCCATTTCACAGATAGCGAAACACCTGTATACCAATGGCAGATAAATGCACAGAAACCTAACGTTAAACTGGCTTTATTATGGTCCTTCAAAAACAGCCGCTGAATAGTCATGCTTCGTTGGATACTCGGCGGTCGCGAGGCTCAGAGTGCCGTGGAGGTAAGATGTGCCTCTTTTTACACGACATTATGAGAGGAAGTACAGTATTTCTGACTGCAGGTGTACTACAGTATTCCTCCTGAACAACCTGCCCTGCTCTCTCCAGTTTTTCACTGAGTCCACACTGACTACTTCTGAACCAGACTCTGTTTATCTCACTACTTTTCCCTCTTATGTCTGCAGAAAAGCCCCGTGCTGTGCATCGGAGAGGAACAACCCAAAAACTGCTTCACTGAGCTGCAGGTGCTGAAAGGACATTTTGACATTGTTCGATTTCTGGTGCAGATTGATGACTTCAGGTAAGCAGACCGCCACCCCCTTTTCTCTTTCTCCCTCTCCTCTCTCTCCTCTCTACCCTTGGCTGGCCTCTATCCCTCTGTGATTGACAGGAGATCCTCTCCTACAGCAAACTTACAGAGCATGACAAGAGCCCAATCATCACCACTACGGGATTGTGTGTGCACAATACAGTGTAACCTAAGCCTTTTATTACTGTCCAAACACACACACACATATGCACACAAAGCTTCTGCACCTGCTCTCCTATCTGCCCTGCTTTGTGGAAGCATGCTGCACACTGGCATGGTACAGTGAGTCTGCATAAGTGGTCAGATTGTGATTTGTAACAGAACTAAACGTGTGTGTGTGTGTGTGTTGGGGTGGGGGTGGCGGTTGCTCCAGCAGAGCGTCACGCCTGGTCTCCTCCAGTAATAACCCCCTCCTCTGGGTCTCGTCCTCTCCACACACAGGTCCACAGTCGGGGGCAAAGGCCAGAAAATTCTCTCCAGATTGCTTTTGAAGTCCGAAAATGTATCCTAGACAGTTCCTCTCTTCTCCTTTTTATCTCTCTTTTTTATCCTCTCATCCTGTCCGTTGAGTTTGGGAACAGGTAGCGTGGATGGTTGGGGGTCAGAGGGCAAGCGAAGGTGTTAAACCCCAGGACAGATGTTTTTTAAGATTTATGGGGTGGAGATGGACGTGCTGGAAATGATTCCTCACACAGATAGAGATTGTGTGTTTGACTACACTTAGTCAACTCACAGAAGACGAGGCCTGCCAACCCCAAATCTACACAGGGTCACTTACTGTTAGGCCAACTCAACATGATATGAATTCATTTGATTTGGTTAACTGAGTATGGTACTGTATTCAAATTTTCACCATTACAGTACAACCTCAGCAACGCACATAATTAAATTTGTGGTCAATTAGTGCCCATTATGTCATATACATGACAGTATATAAAAAAAGTATACATTATATACAAACAAATTACTTTTGTGTCACCTACGTTTCCATTTGCAAGTCATACCTCATTCCTTTCATCTCTCCTCTGTTTTCTTTCTCCAGATGTGCCTCAGCAGGAGACGACGGCCTGGTTCTGGTGTGGAATGTTGAGGTGAAAGTTAATGATGTTTTTCACCTATAAAATATATTTATGAGCAATATATTCCTCTGTTTCATATTTTGCCAGTTAACTATTTCTGTGTATTGTGAAACTGCACAGTACACGATGACAACACTAGGGGGCACTGATGTCTTTTGTGTGTTCTTGGTAGTTTCTTTTCTCTGCATGTGAAGTAAACTGTGTTATCTGTGTTTGTGTGTGTGTTTCATGTCAGACTGGGGAGAAGCTGCTGGAGCTGAGGGGCCATTCCCAGCAGATAACAGCCATAACCACCTTCACCTGTACTAATGGAGACACACCGCACACCTCGCTCATCACCGCCTCCTCAGACCGGACCCTCAGTGTATCCTCAAACTGCAAGAAAGACAAAACAAGCTCACACACACACACACACACACATACACAACACATAATTGTAATTGTTGTGTTTGCGATTCAGGCTTTATTCTCCTCAATGTGATTTGCCAGTTGTGGGACCCAGATACAGGGAACAGGGTTCAGACTATTTCAGATCTCCAGTCATCTGTAAAGGTAATGCTTTATAATGTGGTTCATCTTAATACCATAGCAGTTATATGTGTGTAGTGACCTCTCCTGTGCACAGAAGAGCTGCTGGTAAAGTGCAGGAAAGTAATGTTCATAGCAACTGGAGGTTTGCTGCACACTTAATCACTCGCAGACTGACTTGTTTTAATTATTCATCCTTTTAATCTTTCATAATGCAATTAAAAAGTATTTGAAGTGAATACGGCATGTCACATTGCTGCTTCGTCAGCATCACTCATCAGCACAGAATGGGAGTGATAAAGCGACCTGTGATCCACAGTGGGTCACATGACCAAGACAAGCGAGGTGAAACAGTTTGAACACAATAAATATACATAATATATGAAGTACATATTTCAGCTTTATTTTTTTTTTTTACTGTTATAGTTTTTCTATAATATATGATAACATATCTTAGTAAATAGGCCATCATAAAGTTATGTGATTAAAATAATACACCCATTATTATTGCTGGCTATCAGTTAACATGGCACACAGAGATAGAAACTATTAGAAACTTTACCTACTGATGGAAACATGGTTTAATGCACATTACAGGAATGGGATCAGGTCAAGGTTTCATTAAGCCCATATGGTTCCACAGAATTTAGTGTTAAGATCCAATGTGGTCTCGGTAACAGCTAAAGATTTGCACCTGAGGTTCTTTAGTTGCCAATGACTTGAGAAGTTGTCGTTTCAGGATTTCTCTCTCTATAATTTCTAGCTAGTGCACAGACCATATTGCCATTTGGTATAGCTGTTTTGTGCAATTTGTGTGCAATTCTGAGTTTCATGTTGCATTTGATGTCTGTGTTAACCATGATAACCTGACAAAGCAGCAATGTGAAATGCATTATTCTAACAAATGTGATGAGTGAGTGATCAAGTGTGTAGCAAACCTACAGTTTTTATGGCTGCAGCAGTTGTATATTGCATCCAAACGTGTTTTATGCAGAAATGTTAACACAGTGCTCCATAGATTGTTGCAAAAACGCTAAAGTATATACTTCCTGGCTCTTCACATGAGATTTTCTTGGATGGGTCGGTTATTAATGTGTCTGTTTGTCATGTCATCTAAACATTGAGCAATTAATTTGTATTAGCAATACCTGTGATACGTGACATACTAATTAAAATGTTTGACACTAAAGGTTGCTCTGCCATTTATAACTTAAGATAAAAAACGGTAATTGCCACTTGCTCATAGATTAAGGCTAATTACAGTATCCATAGGCTAATTATATTTGTTTTCTTTTCTGTAGTGGCTGCTATAGTGTGTGTGTGTGCATGCATGTGTGTGTGTCTATGTGTGCGTGTGTAAACAAAGAATCACACGTCTTTATTTGAATCTTTATTTATGAACTGATATAACTGTGTCTTCCTTAGTGTTTGCTGGTACTGGAGCGGCTGTGTGTGTGGGTCTCTGGTGGGGCTGAACTGTGTGTGTGGAACAAAGACTTTCAGCTGCAGTGCCAGAGACAGAACCACAGTGACACAGGTGACGAGAAACAGGGCAAGAATAACTTAGTCACATATGTTCACCCTCCAGACAGTGCTATTTGTACACAAATAGGTTAATGCTGTCACTGTGTTTTGGCAATCTGTAGGAGTAACTGCTTTGATCGAGCTGCCTAAGAACTGTATAGCAGCTGCTATGGATAAGGAGATAGGTAAGAGAAACATTCTGATGGTCTCCACTGACGATAATGTTCAATACTGTTCTCTTATTGACTTCTAATGAAATATCTTTCCCTTCCTTCTTTGCAGTTATCTACAGGCTGACAGTCTCTACTGACTCCTCGCTGTCAGTGGCTGAGATCCGCTGCCTGTCGGACCACCAGGACTACATTCGAGCTCTCATAAACGTCAACGGTCAGTCTCTGTCCGACTCTGTCAGGACACTCTGACACATCACCGAACATCAAAGTGAATGCATTTGACTTTCGGCATGGAATTGCACGGTGTATTCTTGGGTCCGTATGACCGCCGCGCTGGTTGCTGTCATGTTTTCCTCAGATGGGTTGTTTGCCAGCGGCTCCCATGTGGGCGAGTTGATCCTCTGGGATGCGACTGATTGGAAGATCCTGGCCTACGAGCACATCCTGTGGGAGGAGTCGCAAGCTGACACTCAGGCTGAAATACGACTGGGCGCTCCCAAACCCAGTGAGATGTCCATTCAGCATCTGACCACCAATGGAAAGGTGAAGAAAAGGGATGGCTGGATGTTGGATGGGATGATGTTGGACTCATTGTGTATGCTGAAGAAATTGTATGTTGTGTTGATACCGTCATTCCTTAAGATTCCTTATGTGTGTGTTTTCTAGCTCATCCTGGCAGCTGTGGGCAGCGGTCTGTATGTGTACAGCATCCTGACCAAGACTGTGGTGGCCTACAGGAAGATCGCCCACGACTCGAATGTCTTACACACCATGCTGCTGTCCGATAGGTGATGATTTGACATTTTCTCACAGATGTGTTCCTGTCTTTAATCATTCTAAAGTTTGATAAAAGATTAGGGCCGCAATATGATTATTATGTGATCGAAAAACACTCTTTATATTCTGATTTGCCACTGATCACTGCCATGGGTGATCTGCCATTAACTTGTAGAGTAAGAAGAAGAATTACCTCCATGGATGCATCAAAAAATCTCCGGCCTCTCCTGGCTTCAGAGAGAATGGTAGCCTAACCAGTAACGGTATATATGATAACGGTAACCTAGACCAGTGGTTCTTGACGTGGGGTCTGGGGACCACCAGGGGTCCTTTAGTGAGTTTCAGGGGGTCCCCATAAAATTGATGAGTTGTTAAACTTCAGCATTATTTCATTTACAAGAAGTTAACACATTAGAGAATGTAGAAGAATGACTGTTTTGATCATAGTTTCACTGTTCTCTCTCTACCTACAATACAGATAGTCATGGAATTCTGGACAAAATCATATCAACAATAATGTAACAATAAAAAATATTCTCAGATTTGGCTTTCGAGAGACAAAATCTTATCAAATGGGGGTCCATGGCCCTAATGTGGACTAAATTAGGGGTCCTGAATCACTGACCTAGGCTGCTCAGCGCAATCAACACGCATTCTATTTTTCTACCACATGAGCGCGCCTCTCTCTCTGTCTGTCCTCTGCTAGA
Source organism: Centroberyx gerrardi (assembly GCF_048128805.1). Taxonomy (NCBI): domain Eukaryota; kingdom Metazoa; phylum Chordata; class Actinopteri; order Beryciformes; family Berycidae; genus Centroberyx; species Centroberyx gerrardi. Next base: position 26,416,407 of record NC_135998.1, read on the forward strand.
AAAAGCTTCATGGAGGAGAGCTTGTCCAAGTCCAGATCATGTCAATATGCGGAGATTCTTTCACTGTAATGCAAAGTTTGTGTAATGGTTAGAAAATAGCATCTCTGAAACACAATCACATAGTATAGCGGCATTACTAAATACAGGTAAATTCATTCAAGATACATGTCTTATTTGATTTGATTATTTGTAGTTTTTTTTTTTTACGTTTTGTCAAAAGTGACATTTAGATTTTTTTTAAATACATTTGTTACACTGAAGTGTTGAGAAAAGGGTGTTCATGATGATATATTATTCAAATATTCAGTGTAAGAGTTGATTAGAAATCAGTGGTTGCAGCCCTACGTAATATCAAGTTTAAGATGTCCTAATCTTATTCTGAACCCAGATATATGGATTCAATACACTGACACTGTGTCATCATTTCCCAAACAAACTGGACTGCTTGTGATTAGTATTCTAGCATCTGTTAGACAAGATTGTTATTGTGGTACTTTAACAGTGGCGTGTGCAGGTGTTTCATACGTGTTTATCTTGCAGTGAGCTGATGTCCTGTTCTGAAGATGGCAGCGTGAGGATGTGGGAGATGCAAGACCTGCCTTTACCTGCAGAACCAGCCTCTCCAGGTGACTGACACACACACACACACACACACACACACACACACACACGCACGCACTCTCATACAACTGGTGACTCACACACATGCAGGACACTCCAGTGTGACCCTCACACTGACCTGAAATGTTACATTGCTGACAGGACGGTAAGTGCGTATATCCTGTATATCTTCAAATTGAACATATCACGGAAACTGGATTATTTTCCCAGTGACACATTAGATAACACATACATGGTTATGAATCTAAAACCTCAAAGACTGTTTGTGGAAAATTGCCCACACTCAGCTTTGTGTGTGTGTGTGTGTGTGTGTGTGTGTGTGTATAAGCATGCGTAGTGTTTGAGTGTCTTGATGTGTGGGTGGTTTGGAAGTGCAGTAATGCAGTCCAGATGTGGTATTCTGTATATCAAAGGAAAGCGTACTGTACTAGCACTCAGGGAGGCTGTGTTTTGTACTTAATAGGGGTGGTCTGAAGTTGAGTGATTGTGTGCATGTGTGTGTGTGTTTGCATATATGTGTGTGGTAGCGCTGTCTTTGATGGTCTAGCTCGCTGCAGTCAGTCTCGAGCTGTGGTGCGATGCTGGATAGAGCTTGGCTGGAGAATACATCCAGGCTACGTCACTGGCTCTGCTGCTAATGCTACACAGATGCCACTCATCTTTGAAGTCCCATTCCCTGTGTCTATCGTTTGCTTCATGTCTACTGGGAACCTATCAGAAATCAATCAGCTGCATTTCCTTTGGTCTTTCCAGCTTTCCCTGTCTGTCTGTGTCTTAGTCTCTGCTGGGCTGTGTTGTTTTTCTCTGTTCATTCTCCTTCAGCAGGACTCTGGTTTCTCAGTGGGACGCTTTCATCTGGAAGCCCAGCTCATCTGTCTAGACGCAGAGCCTCACTCCACACAGCATAGGCAAAATTACCAGATTTATATCGAAGGGGACAAAATTATGTTGAAATTCATTGCCTTTTTATTGTCCATAAGATAAATGTTCTCATATTTGAAATATGACAAGCCCAAGGGTTTTAGTCCCATCTTATTTGTGGGTTGTGAAAATATTTCTTTCCCCCTCAGACCTGCTGCTTTGAGTGATTGTGTCTGATGCCCCACTGTGATGATGTCATTGCCGTTTTGAGTCTATCCTGTTGGCTTCCATCTCCATCTGAAAAATCACAAAAACAATATTTTAGCAGAGGATCACGCCGTACATGTAACAGCCTATAGCCATAGTCTCTAACAAGCAGTACATCCTTCAGACAGAACCAAGCTCAATTCTGACTCATAAATTTCATATGGTCTTATTTCATTCTGAATATTGTTCTTTTCTCTTACTCCATCCATGTAACCAGGGTTCTTCGGGATGTGGTCTTTTGGGCGGACCAACAAACAGACCGGTCCTCCTTCGAAGAAGATTATGGAGATTCCCAGTATCCGGACGCTGGAGTTGACAGGCGATCTGATCGGGCACTCGGGGGCAGTCCAGGTATTATTTCATGATGTAGGAAAGCAGAGGGTTGTGTCCTGCTATATAATATTTATCCCTTTTCCTGTTTGTGTATGCACGTCCCTCAGATGTTTGTGAGCTTCGGGGAGAAGGGTTTGGCGACATGCTCGACCGACCACCTGCTGATTCTGTGGAAGAATGGAGAGAGGCAGTCGCACCTCCGCAGCCTGGCACTTTTCCAAAAACTGGAGGAGAACGGAGGGCTCTGACCTCTTATCCTTGAACCACGCCATTAAAAAAAAATGTTTTTTGTTGTTATTGTTGGATGTTTGTTAGAAATTACTTGAATTTACTTTGATTGTTGCTTGCATTTTCACTGAAAATAATCAGTATTTACATTTTTTATTTCAAATTTCGGTACGATAATAAATGCCTAATCTGTGAAACAGAAAGGGATTGCAATATTTTTATTTCTACACACCTAAGTGTTGAATTGTTCACCACTCATCGCATATTCAGCCTGTGATGGGGGGTTGTGAGTAGGCATCACTTGAGTTTAAAGGGTCATGAGCCAAAAAGTTTGAGAACCACTGGTCTAGGTTGCCCCTCTCCTTTACATTATTCCTGATGGTGTCAAGTGCTGTAAAGTATGAAAAACAACTTCCAGGCTTGGAAATTGCCTGAGCTGGATAATCTATCACCTTATTTGGTTTTGTCAAAGTTGCTGTTTTATCGTTATTTCATTGTGCCTGAGTTGAGTTTTCATATCAGCGTGCATTGCATCACACTCTACATAATGACTATCGCCCATATCACCTGACACCCACAGGAAGAAATGGTCCCCGCCAGGAAATAATCCCTCAAAAACATGCCGCCTTACAAACCTTATGTCTTCCTATTTGGGGTGTCTTTGTTAGCCGGGGCGGCAGTTTAAGCTAGGTTGGACATCACTAAGTTTAAAAATGATGAAAAACAAGTAAATATTAAAAAATTCCAATTACATACAGCATGCAAAATGATTGGGGGAAATGTAAAGCAATGAGTTTGAGTGGCTGACTTCCCTTGCTAACTTGCAACTTGCTAGCTATTAATTAGTATATTGATTTGTTTCCTGTCATTGAATTGCTGGCTAACATTTGCTCCATATCTAAGTGTTCATCCCATTTGTGAGGCACACCTTCCCTTGAGTATTTTTATTCGGCTGATGCAGAGAGACAGTCTAAATGGGTGGTGGTGTCAGTACAACCCAGCTCAATGAGCCCAATTTGCAGTGAACGCTTCATTGCGCGTCAGTTGGCTTGTTTCTATCCGACAGTATGTTCAAGTTAATGTAACCTAAATACTTCAGTGTAAAAATACACACGTCTGTTTATCAAAGTGTAATTTAAAGCATGTGTGTTTATTGAAAAGTTCTAATACAATCTTTTACTCATAGCTGAAAAAGATCTGTGTGACATTACAAAAGAAGAGGCTATAAGAACCTTCTGTGACTATAGCTGAAGCGAAGACACCAGTTCACAATCAGCGCAATCAATTTTGCTTCTGTACAAACTGATTATAATTGCACTAAAATGTACCAAAACCAACGTTAATATACAAAATAAGCAGCTGGTGTAGCAGCCAGTGTTTTCTTTGTGCACCCCGGTCTCCTGTACTGCCGTGTTTTTATTCTCTGACATGAGAATTACCAATGCCACCCACATCAAAGAGGCTTCCAATGCCCTTGACCCAACCATCCCCTGGAATGGCACCTTTGTCGGAAATGGTAAGCACCCTTTGCCCTCATCTGCTCTCACAAATGAAGAGAACCCTTTGTCGAAGCTTGGCACTGGACCCGAGTCTCTGGAGCCCCCAGCCTGCTCTACTCCCCGAAATCCAGAGCCCTGGATCCAAGCTGGTAAGGGGATTCGAGCGTCCCATGACTCAGTGGGCCCCTACCACGAACAGACCTGCAGATTTCAGCCAGTGGAGAGGCTCCCTACATCTGAGCCTAGTCTGCCAGTTTTTCAGGGCAGAGAATTCACCCCAGCTGTCACACTGCTCAGCACCCTATCCCTACAGGAGGCCTAAATCCACTGGGAGACACATCTTGCGAGAGAAACCCCTCCATCCCTCTGTACTGATAGTAGGTTCTTCCATGGTGCGTCATGTCAAACTACCAAAATCTGAAACTTGGCACACGGGTCTTAGACATTAACTCTATAATTTCCCTGCTTCAGCATGACCACGCCACAGCCTCATCCATCATTGTCCACGTGCTGATCAAATGACATTAAGCTTCAACAATCAGAGACTCTCAAGGACGAATTTAAAACCCTCGTTAACACTCTTATTTAAACTGGCAAACAGATCGTCATCTCTGGCCCTCTGCCCTCCTCCCACTTCGGCCCTGTGAAGTTCAGCCGCATGTGCCAACTTCACGTATGGCTGAAATACTGTTGCTCCGTTGGCATCCCATTTGTTTACAATTTCACCACCTTCTGGAACAAGCCCAGCCTTTTTAGACAAGACAGAATTCAGTTACCAACCTTGAACTCTTGCACGACAGGCACTGCATGATGCTATGCAAATAACTCCTACTTTGCCCCTGTCTGCCCCTGCCAAAACTTACCCAATTTCTTATAGCCACAGGCTTGCCCAGACAACAGAGGGGCACAAACGGGACAAAATACAATACTATGAGAACCATTTCCTATCATATTTCAGTGCATATTATCACAAGGCTGCACACTGACAATCTGCCTATATGCTGTAAATAATAATAACCTAATTACTATTCTTTGACCTGCTCTCCAAACAGCTGCCTTGAACACACCTAGTATGATCTGTCTGTTAAATTTTAGGTCCCTATATAATAAATCCTTCATCTGCCAGAACTTCATTATGGCAAATGACAGAGTTTTTTATGATCACAGAATCATGGTTGAGCCATGGTGAGGTCTCACCGCTAATTGAAGCCACACCTCCCAACTACTTATCTGGGTGCGGTGGTGGTTAAGCAGTCATTCATAAAAATGATTTTAAACGTTTCCCTTGGCAACTTCGCCTCTTTTGAACATCTCAGTTTCTTGTTTACTGGCAAGGCCCCTCTGCTGTGTATTCTGGTTTACAGACCGCCTAAACCAAATAGTGTTTTTATTGAAGAATTCTCTGAACTCCTTTCAATTATTGTGCCTGTAGATGACAGACTAATCATTCTTGGTGATTTTAATATCCATGTCTGCTGTCTGACTCTTCCTCCTGCCCGTGATTTTCTGAACCTTATGGAATATTTTAATCTTGTTCGAGCTGTTAATATGCCCAACTCACTAAAGGTCATACACTTGAACTAGTTATTTCATCTGGTTTTATTCCATTGTCCATTGTATTTAAGGTTTTCTTTATCCTCCCTTTATCCAAGACATATGCTCCTCTCTGTTTCCAAATCCTCGACTTGAATTCTGCTACTAAATTCTGTGAGGCCTTCCCTTCAGCTGCAAACTAGAATGTCACCACACACTGATGAGCTAACAAATTATTTTAATAAAATTTGCCTGTCCACTCTTGATGTTGTAGCTCCTCCTAAAACCCTCCCATGGCTAAATGAGCACACGCAGGCCTTAAAAAGACGTGTGGGATGGAAGGCCAGTAAAATGCAAACCAATCTGGACATTCTAAAAAATCTCAAAGTAACAGAAAGCAGACAAGTTTGTGAGGACTTTTCTCCGAATATTTCTCCGATATCTCCAAAAATTGTCGTAACTGGAATGACTTCCCCGCAAAAGTGTGAGGAGTTTCACCAGGAAGGTGAAGAATATTAGGTTCCAGTTTTCCCACTCTGAGCCAAATCTCTCATTCTCCCCAGAAATCTGTGCCTCTCTTAGCAAGTTTTTTTTTTTTACCTAACTCCCTCATTTCACAACCATGTTTCAAATGAAATCCTCATCCCTCTGGACATTATCCATACTTCACATTCTGTGAATCATAAACAGCTCCCTAATCACCGGTACTGTCCCCTCCTATTTCAACCAAGCCATGGTTAAACCTCTACTGAAACAACCCAATTTACATCTCCCTGCTCTGAACAATTTCAGGCCAATTTCCAAATTGCCTTTTCTATCTAAAGTTCTGGAGAAAGTGATTTCCTCACAACTGATCGCTTCTATGAATATAAACGATATCTTTGAGAAATTTCAATTTGGTTTTAAAGCTCTTCATAGTATAGAGATGGCTCTTTTCAAAGTTGCTCAATCTTCGTCCTCTTAGATCTCAGTGCAGAGCGTAACATACCATGACAAACTGCCTTGAAAATTGGGTTGGCATCATGGACACTGCTCTTAACTGTCTCCGTTCTTACCTGTCAAATAGAACCTTTTCTGTAGTTTATGGAAATGCCTCGTCTTCTTCAGCCCAGCTCCTGTAAGGAGTTCCCCAAGGTCCAGTCCTCAGCTCCATACACTTCTCCATATACATGCTTCCTCTCTGCAACATTATTCACAAACATAACATCTCATACCACTGCTACTCAGACAACACACAGCTGTATATACCCCTTAAAACCAATGACTCAGTAGCTTAACCCAACTCAAAGCCTGCCTATCAGATATTCAGTGCTGGATGTCACAAAATTTCTCTTTCTTGTTTGTCCTTTTTTGCCTACACTTAAGGGTAATCTCGGCTACCTATCAGCATATGTTGAGCCAGTCGCCAACATTCAATCCGATGCATGGAATGCATCAGACAAGCGGAAACGTCCTCGCTGACTCCTTTGCATTGCTTGTTCTGCCTCCCAATATCCACCCTCCAACATTAGGTGGAACTCCTGGCATCAGTGGCTTTCGCCTATAGATCAGTTCACAACCCTAGGCTGATGCCGAGACGCTAAATTATGATTTCTTGTCATCTAGAACAACTTTGCAACTTTACCATGAAGTTCAAAATTGAGTAAAGTGGATGGTTTGGACTACAAAACTGGTTTTATAAATGGGAAATTATAGCTTTCACTCATGTGGTCTTGCTGGCAGTTGCTCCAGGTTGAATTTGTTGGTAGGATGTGCGCAGCCAGGACAATGCTGATATATCCTCAGGGATGGGACAATACACATGTACCTTAGCCAAGATGGGATTTGGGTGGTTATACTGTTTTCTACAAAATAATCAGTGGACTTTTTCTTAATTTGGACCATCACCAGTTGTATTTTCCAAAATCACAGCGTAAGGATTCACGACACAATTCTGACTCAGCAAATCCTGAAACCCAGATTTAGGAAAACAAAATTATCCAAGCACAACTGGTATTTCCAATCAGAAGCACTGACACTCCTATGTTCACCTGTGGACCTACTAAATTAGATGTTATTTTGCAGTGTCCTTTAAATTAAAAAGTTACCACTGACAATAAAGGGTAAAAATCCAAAAGGATCATTGTAAGAGAGTCCTTTCAATATTACCACTGCTATGATTAGCCCAAATTCTCTCAATCCCAATACACTGCAGATCATCAGCAGTATGGGCCACCTGCATCAAGGGTCGGGCAACTAGAGATAGAACATCTCAACACTTAAAGACCTCACCTTATCCTTCAAACTTCCTTCCTTAGTTGAATGATCAATATTATGAATTTAGTGTTGTGCTAAAGGTATAGTGTTGTAGTTTAATTAAGATGAACTATTAATATTGCCATTTCAATAATAATTACAGTTATTAGTTGAGATTCCAAATGAATAGTTAACTTTAAGAGACATATGAGGCTAATCTTTACATATTGTAGTAATATTTATCTTAGCACTTGTGCCACCTTATGAAAATTAATTATTCATAATCATGTGACCCTATATCCTTTATGTCAATATTCCCCACGTGGGAGGACATCCCCAACATAATGTTAAAAAAGCTGCTGCCGTTGAGTAACAACTTTATATTTCAAGAATGCTTTAATTGTCTCTCACAAATACATTTTAAGTTTTTGACAGAGAACATCAAAATAAGACATCAGAAACCAGAGAGGGCAAATACATAAAACTTTTAAAAGAAACATGGTGGATTACTTCTAAATGACGTCGATGCAGAAGCTTTTATCACTACAATGCATCAGGCAATAAAATCTTTCAAAAACACAGACATTACAGTAGTCATGGCCAATGATGATGAACATTCCTTGAAAAATAGAGTTTATATATAACATATATTATCACTTTCAGATTTCTAATTATTGTTCTGCTTAGAAATTATACAAAATAACAGAATTGGCACATTGTCCGTACCCACGGCGATCAGTGTCAGAGATGGAAGAGACAGGAAACAGGAATCACTGTAAGTGATGAAGGCTTATCATTACATAACAAGCAGTAATACAATCTGGTTCTACCTTAATAGACTCTTATTTAGAAGCGAGGCGCAAGAGACTGGTTGTCATCTGATCTAATCAATATCATCACATTCCAGTCATTACTGCTTACAGAAAAGGCATGTTGTCTGTACGTGACATGTAAATCTGAAATATCTGAATTGTCTGTGAATAGAAATCTTCATTATAATCTAGCAAAAATATCTTCTCACTTGATTAATAATAGCAGTCATATGAAACATTCAAAGTTCGTGCCACATTTCAAGTCACTGTACAAAATGGGAATCTTGTTTAGAGTCAAAGTTATTGGAATGCATCCCTACAACATATAACAGACAAATAAAGTTAGTAAAAGGTTAAAACAAAATCGGTATAACGCTAAGGGAAATGATATGGTGGCCTAGCTGGATATTGACAGTAACAGTAGGTACAATAGGTAGTTTACAGTGTATTGCAACAATAGCGAACCTACACAGTGAGACATGAGAAGATTAAGGCATTAAGACCTTGTTCCATGACCAAAACGATTACATCATCATAAATATATCGTACGTGGGTGTGATTAATTCCATCTCTGCAAATCAGAAAGTGAACTGAAACCGTAACTGAGAAACAATCATCAATAGTGGAATTTACAGCTGATTTGACATAGAATTGATCTGACTGCACCTGAAACAATTTGAAACATACAGCATGTCCCGTCCTCGCCTCTTTAAGAACCTCATGGATGTACAAAAGTGGTAAAACGTCAGGACCATCATGACAGAACTATTAGCACTGACTCGCCAAGTCAACTCAAAAACTATAGCACAGACCAAACAACATTCCCAAGTCCCATGTTTTATTTCAAAGGTCTTCTGAAATAAAACATTTATGGCTTTGTCTCGTGGCTTTTTTTTTTTTTTCTCAGCAGAGGATTCACTATTTCAACCAAAAGAATACTTTTGTTTTTCCTTAAAGACGACCAAAGAATAAGGCACCTGTAAGAAGCTCTCTGTGCCTTTGGTTAATACTGAAATTTTAGTTTCCTGGATTAGCATAGACACACACCCACCCACACACACACACACACACACACAAGCAGCAGCATGTCCTCCTAATTAAGTTGTGACCACCGTAGTTGTAGTGTTGGGAATAGATGTGGGAATGCATAATGATGAAATTACACATCACCAAAACAGCACATGTACCGGAATCTATAGCTTTTACCACTCATCACCATTTTTATTCATAATCAGTACTTGAATCTTCTTGATTTAACAACTGATTTCAATTTTTTTCTGTTATATCCAATAGTGTTTCACCATCAAATGTTAAGACTAAAATGAAAGTGATTAGAGAGGTAATGTATGTCACAGGAATTTGTCAATTAGCTGACTAAGACGAGAAATAATACTGGTTCAGTGGTGGTTCAATTCTCAAATATGACAAGTATATAGTTTCTGTTGATAAATCACTGACTTTGTTCCTTTTCTATTCCCAATCACAGTATGGTAATCACTACATTTCTCTGGATCTGACCCATCACCCTCACACAATTGATGCACCATTATACTGTACAATATTACATAGTTCTGCAGTACCCCCTTTTAGCCACCAGATGGAGAAAACATCATATAAATCTAACGCTCCAATGGCTCACTGTTTGTATAGTATTTTCTTTTTTTGTAAATCTAAATAATCTAAAGCTCAAGTGCTACGAGATTTCGACCAAATGAGAACAAGATGGGTGTAAGGTGAACTGTGGCTGTGGGATTTGCAGACATTGAGATAAAGCAGAACTCTGGTGGGCTTGTACAGTAAAACTGGCCTAACAAAAACCATCTGAGAGCAGGAGCTGATTAGTGCTAGGCGCAGAACAGACGCTGGCCCACCAACTTGTGTTTTCTCAGGCTGGGTCTAAACAAGGTTCTGCTGCTGCCTTACCCGTCCGTCAGGCTGCTGTGAGGTCCATTTCTGCACAGACCACACAGCTATGCTACTTTGACAACGGCACTGCATGACCCATAGAGAGAGAGCAGGGCAGGAAAGAGCTGTGCACTGTGTAAAAGTCAGTATAACTTGATTGTGACCACTTTTCAACTGCAGAGTGATAAAATAGATCATCATACAGGCAACTGATGTTTCCCTTAGAATGGTTACACAGTGTGGACACCCAAACCAGTTTACTCTCAAGTCAGAATAGATTTTTTTTTTTTTTTTACATTTGGGAAGAAGCAATTGTCTACAGTTTGTGTCCTGTCCAATGTCATATAATTGAATGTATGTAACACAGTGACCTCTCCATGTTGAAATGAAAAGAGGCATAAAGAGTCCAGATACAGTACATTTCTGTGCCTCATTTGTTTTGAAATAAAGCTCTTACTGTACAACACCGATGCAATCTATGTTTTAGGTCATCTGAGCTCCATTGTCATCACTGGTAATTAATGCTGTATTGCCTTCACAGTGCACAAAGGGCCGTGATGTAGAACAGTTTCCCCTAAGACTAATGTTTGGGTGAGATATTGCGCCACCCATCATATAGCTACATGATCATCCAACCCAACAGTTATCACAAATACATCCCTCATTCAATTGGACTTATGTCCCTGCGGCTGGACATTCAGAAGAGATGTGTGCTGGCTGGTTTTACCCTACTGAATGGACCCGGTTTTGGGATTTCTGCCCATATCTGGGGCGTAAATATATTATTCAACTGCGCTCTTACAAGTGGGGAAGGTATGGGACCTCTGAATGCTAATTTGGTCCCAGACACAACTCTGTGTGTCTCTTACGCCTTATCGCAACTCATACTAAACTGATGCTTCCAGCTGAACGCCACCTCAAGCGGAGCCCACAGCTGCACGTTTACATGTTGGCAATTTAAGAGAGAAGTTTGATTTGAAGGTATGAGAGAGAGAGAGAGAGAGAGAGAGAGAGAGAGAGCATACCCATGAGTGCACACATGTATACGCATCTCCTAACAAGCATGAACAGATCTCTCTCTATATGCCAACATTCAGTCTTAATTTATAGTTCTATATATTTTTCGTTATAGTGCCTCCAGCTTTGGTCACCATCTTATTCACAACATTGCCATTACAGTAATTACACATGACAGATGCATGGATGAAAAGTAAAAAAAAACAGAGTCAACTCAAAACTGACAAAAAGGAAAAATAACAAGAGGGAGCTTAAAACTGAAATGTCTCGATTAGCTAAAGTGCAGTTTTCTAGCGTGTTGTATTTGCTCTTGTCTGGTGCAGATTGTCAGGTGAGCCGTGAGGTCCACAGAGTTTCATAGAGGTGCCATGAACAATACATAAAGGGGCCATAAAGTGGCAAAAGAGGGTTGGCAGGGGTTGGAAGGGCTCCAAAGGCCCGTCTCAAATGACAACCTATTCTCCGTTGGTAGCGCACCACCTCCAGCCAGAACCACACAGGGGAAGAGGCTGTGATTTGAGATGGAAACAGTGTCTCAGTTTTCATCAGCCGGTGATGTCTCTGGGATTGCTCTCGGGGTCCTGGTGCCTGGCTTCGGGCCCCGGATGTGTCTGAGGGCCTGCGAGGGCGCGGAGCTCCGAAGAATCACAGTAGAAGAGACTTAATTCCAGCGCGGGGCCGCACTCGCTGTCCCCCCTGCATGGAGTGAGGGATGGAAGGAGGGGATGAGGAGTCGGTCAAGGAGGAGGGGGCGGACGCAGGCTCTTACACTTCATCTCGTCCAAGTTCTTCCAGTACTTGTAGTTCTCTGACAGGTGTTCCATGAGGCCGGGCAGGCTGGCAAAGGCTGGGGTGAGATATAGAAAGGTTGGGGTTGGCTCAGGTTAACGGCATAACTGTACAGACACACACGTATACATGGACACATACTGTACATGCATGCTTTGCAGGATTGAAGAACTTCTGGGAAAATAAAGGTTCTGCAAGTGATTCTCAAATCCAGGAATAAACAGCAAACACCTACCATGAAATGAGACACCTGCTATCACTCAACATCCTGTTATCATTCCAAATGAGGAATATGTGTGTATTTGTGTGAGCATGTGTGTTTGTATGTGGGTGGGAGTGTGTGTTTGTGTGTGTGTGTGTGTGTGTGTGTGGGGGGGGGGGGTGCTGTTAGTTCATGTACAGTGTCTAATGTTATGTACACTCTGCAATGTTGCTCCCACACGAAAGGACAGCTGGGGTAGAAAGGTCTCTCTCTCTCTCTCTCACACACACACACACACACGCACACAGCTTATGGCTTGCAGTGTGTGTGTGTGTGTGTGTGTGTGTTTTCTCAGAACAGGGCCCGCTCAACCCGTGTTGTTTACTTCCTCGTTTCCGGCCTTGTTGATGACCCACGCTGTATCTTTGCATGAGCCCGGCCCAGCGATGACCCCGCTGTGACCCGGCCCTGACCCTGATGAATTGAAAGCGGTTGCATGTGTGACCGTGTGTGTTTTTGTGTTTATGTACGAGTTAAGTTCTGCTTGAGCGCGTCTCGACCCCCCTCGACCCCCTACTCCCCACCCCCACCCCCCTCCCCTTCAAAAGATTATAAACCCCCATCCCTCGCTTTTTTCCCCCAGCTTCCTCTCCCCTGACGCCCCAGCAATCCCTCTCCGTCCCACTGGCATTTGGAATCTTTCCGTGACATCAGAGCTGTGTTGACAGTAAACAAGTTTCCCTCTTGGGGAGACTAAACTGAAGGGAAACTACAGTGGGAATAGGGGGACGGCTACCCCTCCTCTCCCTTTCCTATAAGCTCCTATCCTGCTCTCCGCCACATGGGAACTAGAAAGATGAAGAATTAAGAATGAACAAAAATAATGAAGGTAGGAATGGAGGACCGGAAAATGGAAAATGGGCTGGAGTAGAGTGAGAATGGGGTGGAAGAGGCTCTGCTTCTAGTTAATAGAGCACAAACAGGCCAATCCCCTATGGGCATGCTGTCCATCTGACTCACCAACCCTGACACCTTGACCTTTTATCGGCACAATCCGACTTAATAAGAAATCAGTGGGAGGCTTATCCAGGAACACACTAGCATACTTGGAATGGGAGTGGAAGGGGAGAGGCACTTAACATACACACACACACACAAACAGAAAAGCAAGCAAGCAAGCACGCAAACACACTGTAGCGAAGATAAAGTGTGCCAGCGTTCTTACCATCCCAAGCGTCAAACATATCAGTGATGAAGTAGTCTATGAAGGAGATCTGCGATTTGGGCACGCTGCAGGTGTTCCTATCAAACACTGGCATCACCACTGGCAGCCCCTGTCTCTTCTCCTCATCCGTCTGCGGGGCAAACACACACAAACACAAGTCAAGTCATCAGAGAGAGAGGGAGAGAGAGAGAGAGAGAGAGAGAGAGAGAGACCAAAATGGAATGACAATAGCGAAGGTAAATCAGTAGCAGCGATACATGAAAATGAAATGAAAATGATGTAAAGAGAGAGCTGCCGTGACGAACCCCCGCCTCCCTCACAGAGGTTGCTCACAGCTTTAGAATGTGTCATTCCATCTATCAAAATGAGTTGCTGCTGTAGATCCATTTCTCTAAATCGCTCTGTCCCCCGCACCTGTGCAAAGTACTCCTCGGAGATCCGTCCAGCCCACTCGATGCACAGCTCGAGCGGTCGGCAGGGGTTCGCCACATCCGCGCACTTGATCATCATCCTCTTGATCAGCAGCCGGTTCTCCGGAGAGTTTCTGATGTTGGCCTGACCTTCACAGTCACTGCTCTCACTCTGTCGAACAGACAGAAGAGACATACATGCACAAGTGTACAGACATACATATGCATGGGTACATTCAGTAGGCAATACATGTGTGTGAGCTGTACCCACAAGGACATACTTTTGGAACACGTTTGCCCATGTGTACGCACACACACATTCATTGACCTCGATGTCAGCACTGTTACTCTGACATTGAACTGTGTGCTAACATGGAGACTGATACGCTGATCATCAGAGAGGAAGTTTTTTGGAGTAATGCCCTGGAATGTAACTCTATCTGTAACAAAGAACTGGCTGTACGCAGAGATAAAATCAAGCTGATATTCTTGCATTAAGGGCAATAACTGTAGATAAATTTAAACTGAGGTCACGTCAATTGGGCTTAATATTATGCATTCTTTAATAGAACTATTAGCAATGAAAAATGTCCATAAGTGAAATTCAGATGATTTATTCTCATGCAAAATTCCTTTGGCTCCTGGTCTCAATGGACACCCCCCCCCACCCCCCCCCCCCCACCCCCCCACACACACACACACACCCATCTCTTCCATCTCTCTCCTGAGATCTACCAGATTGTCAATCCTCTCTGGTCACAGGAGATCTGCTAATATGTAATGAGCTGTAAAACACACACACTTACATTTGAGCTGGACTCTTCTATGGCAGCCATTGGCTTGTTGATGCTGTTGACGAACTTGTTGACATGCTCAAAGTGTCTGGTCATCTCTGTGGCCAGCACCATGTCAATGATGGCCTGCCGCAGCGTTCGGAACTGATTCCTGTATACAGTGAAGGAGTGGAGTAGATGCAAACAGACTTGGATCAGTCTAGTGCTAATCTAGAGGCAATCATGGAAAAACATATATACAATGACCTAACTGCTGCCACCGTGTTCCCCTGCCTGACCTGTCAATGTTCTTGAAGATATTGCTCTTGCTGTCCCGGACGGTGAGCTGGAAGGCGAGGGCTGCATGGTGGCTCTCCAACACTGCCGTGTCGTTGTAGAGGATCGCCAGTTCACTGCCAGCGTTACACAAGAAGGAGTTGGTCCTCCCCGGGTGGTCGACGTCATGCACCGTGGCTGCTATCAACGCCGCCACCTCATCCAGCTGGTCCAGACTGCTCTGAATAAAACACCGGAGGCAGAGGGCATTGTCAGTACTGGACTACACAACCCACAACGCACCGAAAAAACAGCCTGTGACAAACACAGATACTGGCATACCAGTTGTACAATAAGAATTTTCACCAATTATTGTGTAACTAGGTTAGTGGATGTGTTATTCCAGTTGCAATAACCACAGTGTTTGTGGTTAGTTGGGAGAGCTCATGGCCTTTAGTGACTTGGGGGAGATACCTCTTCCTTCTCATCCTTTTGCCTCTCTCCATATAGAATATGCCATGGTGTAATTGAAACAAAACAACAGAAAGTCATCACTGGTTATTTTGGTGCCTTGAACCATTGGTTATAGTTAGTGGGAATGACCTAAATTTCAGGGTTACATGGGTAATGTTTTGCATGTGGTATATTAGGTAAAAATTTTCAATTCTTACAATCTATGGCCCATATTCATGAAACTCATGGGCAGGGTTAACGAGGTAAGATGGTTAACGAGGTTAACAAGGTAGTGGATAAGACTGTAGCGGTCGGCATTTTCCCTATTCATAAATGGGGTTTACTCCTTACCTCTTCACTCAGTATAGGCCTATGGATTCTGCTGGCAAGAACGTCTTTCTGTACATTTCTGACATTTCTAGTTTGCGATCCATTGTGCTTGTGCAGGACATGGATGATCAGGGGGGTGCTTAATATGCAGCACTTCATTTAGATATATTGAATATTTATGAACGATTTATGAATCAACTCAAATTACCGCACCACAGATTTTGTGCTGCACAACTAGGACAATTTACATTGGAGGTTAATCCTCTCCATCTTTGAAATGTTAAGCATTAACAGTAGAAGAAGCATAGAGTAAGAGAGTATTACAGACCAAACGTTGCCAGATCAACTTCCAGTAAAAGCTCATACTCAGCTCAAAGGTCCCATAATATTCATTTTTCGTTATTTTGTTTTCAAATATACTTTGGCTAAGGATAAGTATAATGTTGGTTAATGTTGCAAACTGGTCTGATTGGAAGGATTTTAGCAATATTGTTTAGTGAGGGGAGCCAATCAGGACCAATTCCAGTTGTGATGCGTTGACTGGAGTTGGACTGTAAAAAGGGTGGATTTTAAAAAATGTAACCACTCAAACAAAAGCTAATTTTATCACCGTCTCCATTAAACATCTTTGATCATACATGTATACTAATAGAGGAAAATCTGAATTCCTATAATATGGATCTTTAAAATACCAAGATAAAACAATAATTGATAATCACGAACAAATGGTCACTTTATGACAGGAGGGAAGATATTTACGGGTCGGAATAAGTGCTGATGGAAGAGAAGGCAAACATTAGGATCAGCTCAAGGCTTCAGCTAAGGAGCAACCTGCTGAGTAAAACATGAGCACATGACTCACAGTACAGTGTGACTCTGACTGCTTACAGACACATGAACTACATCTATGCCAAGTACACCAACACCTCAGCCCTACTCTAGTGAAATAAATCCATGGGTTTGTCAATCCGTCAGCACATCAACCAAATATTTTAAATTGTGTAAAATGTGTGATTGTTTTTTGTGTCTAACCTTGACCCTCTCTTTGCGTAAGAAGTAGGCGGTGGCGTGCAGCACATCCGCAGCATGCGTGGAGTTGTGGTAGGAGTTGGAGGCGTGGTAGCTGCCCTCGATGACCTGCAGCCAGGAGCGCAGCGTGGCCTCCGAGCAGCTCAGGAACTCACACACTCCGAAGCCCGTGAAGATCTTCAGCCCCAGGTACGTCAGGGGTCTGCAGGGGTCACACAGAGGAACGGGTGGATGGAGCGGTGCTTTTAATCAATATTTTCCTATCCTTCACCCGATACTTGTGCTCTACTCATTCTACTTCATCTCAGTATTTTTTGTTATCCTTTCTTCCTGCGTCTTTATCTTATTGAAATTCCCTCCTTACATCCAGTGTTGGGCAGTAATGCATTTCTTAGTATTGCATTACAGTTATATTACTACTTTTCCCAATAACAAGTAGTATATTGAATTAGTATTTCATTTGCAGTTATAATATTATAGTTTCAATCAAAAATAGGTTTCCCTGATCATTCACAGGAGAGAAAAGAGTTATTCAGATTTGTGAAGGGAAGAGAGGACGCCAACCGTCAATTTTGGTGTAAAAGAAATGCATTGTAACAATACTTTAGAAATGAATACTGAGCAACAAGTAATATATTGACTTTTCTTTTTTTTTTTTCTTTTTTTTTTTTTTACATATATTGCCTTTTTTGAGTATGAGCCCTTCCCCTGTCTGCTCCCTTCATCCAATCCCCCCCTCCGTTTCTCTTTGTACCTCTTGTGTGTCGCTGCCTCCAACTCCAGGATGTTGAACTCCCAGCGTTCCTCGTCATCCAGCATCTCGGCAATGGATGGAGGGACATCATTCAGAGTGACTGGGATGGCCAGCTGGCTCTGGCTCATATCTAACACACACACACACACACACACACACACACACACACACACTTCAAGGTGATTCCACTGACCATCTAAAAGAGCAAACCGGCTCGGGGGGGAGTGGTGTGTGGGGTTTGACAGATAAAGAGCAAGGTGTGTGAGGTAGAGTCAGATAAAGGGTTAAGACTGTATCAACCTTGGTCGTCTACCTTCTGTCTACAGACATCAGCAGGTGCAAACATACTGGATAAGTGTGTGAGGAGCTGTATCGGAGCAGATGGAGCAACAGTCTGAGTAGAGAATACATTTTCAACCTGATGAAGCCTTTCACAGTAAGACAGGACTATTTCTCAGAAAATAGATGAGATAGCAGAGATTATTGGTTCAGATGTTCTCTCAATTAAGCGCTCTGTCTCCTGCATAAGTCATCGTGACTTTAATCAGTACAATGGGGATATGCAATAACCCTCCTCCATTGAAATGTAAGGAGTCACACTGAAGAACATTGTAATGGGTTCATCATGGCAGTAGCCAACTTCCACTTAATATTTATTCATGAGAATCACTCAAGGCAGTGGCTCTAATTTTTATAAGGGAACCACTGTGGTCAGTATAATCATTATCAGTATATAGTATCATTGTCGGAGCCCCACAACCAGTTATGATTACTGTGCTTATTAACTTATTAACAAAGCATTCACTTTTGGAATAGATCCAGACTTCTAGAAACCTATTTATTTAACAAACTTTTTTATTGTTTTTATGATTTGGAAGGACCAAGGACTCGAAAATACTGTGTTCACTGCCATGAACTACGGGAGCAGATCAGTTGCAGAGTGAGTAAAAGGTACTTTGATATATTAAAATGATAAGATATAATATATGAGAATGATATTATACATGATCAGTGATATAATATGATGACTTGTGTGTCCTTTGAAACGTACTTTTGGAGAAGACATACTCGTTCCCAGACAGTCTCCGCAACCCATCCTGAGGAAAGAAAACAATAAATGGTTTTATTAATAATTAATAATAATAATGCTACAAAACATATTCCGCAAAACTAACAAATTCCCACTTTGGCAATCAGTCTGTAATTCATTAGATGGGCTTAAATTAGAGAAAAGCTGGTTAACCGTACTTTGGTAACGTGAAATCTTCCTAGCTGGATGTTGCCACACTCAGCGGATTGATCTAAAAATCGGCTCTACCTTTAGAATAGACCAAAATATTCACGTTCAGTGACTCGCCTCATAGTTGAACTTATTCAACAATTAAGAAATAAACAAAGCACCCCAAAAAATACACATTTGATTTGTTTTTGGAAGCCACGGGGAATCTAGCTCAACTTTACGCATAAGGTATAAGAACATTTTTACAGACTATTTCTCCTCAAAAAGTGTTTCTGTCTGCACACCTGTGAGCGTAAAAAAGCATAGGTATCTGCACAGCCTCTTACACTCATGAGCCCCCCGACGAGGTCGTTAGTGTGGGGGTCATCCTCTTTGGAGGCGAGCTGGGGGGAGTAGAGCTCAGTGGTCCTCAGGATCTCCAGCACCCGGTCCAGAGCCTCCGCCACCGTCACCGGACTGCTCTCCTGGGCCGCATTGATGATGTTTATTACCTGGAAAAGAGGAAAAAGAAATGTAATTTTTCCATGACAAAACAAGCAGTAGATACACTAACACACACACACACACACAAAGGCCCCTGGGCAAGGGGTGCCACAACAGAGCGCTTCTTTCTTTGTGCATCTGTCATGGAGTTGTGCATGTGATGCCAATGAAATCCTGTCTGGGGCAAAACAGCTAAATAAAGCTGCTTCTCAAACACACAAGGGCATCACAGGACTTACAGTAGGAGGCAGACCAAAGAGAATGTGAGGTACTGTGTACAGTACAGGCACAAAGCATCCACTCTCATAGTATCATGACAGCCAGGTCATGGAGAATTCAGAAAGCCCTCCTGGTAAAGAAATACCACACCTCACCAATAACCTCACTGATAATTCTGAATGTTATTATAAAATGTGATGGTCACAAATACACATTGTAACAAATGGCTTAATGTGGAGGACTTTAACTGTGAATAGAGTGTGACTTTCAGACCAGACCTGACTGACCTTTCCTAAAATATGCACAAATGTTTGTAAAATATGCAGAACTGAACATAATATGACTAATCACAGTTTTGTTTTTAGATTCTCAGGAGACCATAAAGTACATTTATGTGATATTCCTACATTCTAAGAAACATAATTTCAATCATTTGAGTTTAAAGTGGTTACAAAACAGCTCACATGGAATTATAGAATTTAATATGATTTTTTTATTTGAAGAAGGTCCCTGTAGATAATGCTTTTCCTTTTAAGTTTTCAGTTTCAGTTTCAGTTTTAAGTTTTAAGTTGGAATTCTTGATCACACGCCTCACGTCATTCAGGCAAAAAAAGAACAAAAAACACTTAAGAGACAGGGTAAAAAAAAGGACAAAGACACATAAGACATGTGAGTAGAAGACAGCAGGATGCACCATACCTTGGTGATGGGAGCCTCTATGGTCATGGAGTGAATCCGAGCCACAGAGGAATATCTTCGGTTCTGTAAACTGGGGGCTGCAATCCAGAAAATTAAAATGAGATAACCAAAGGGCTTTCATAAATCAGTAAATACATGCCTACTTAACAAAATACAAGTTTTATATTGCATTGGTACAAGCATACTATGGCTTGAGTTACTTTCCATTAATATAGGTTGTGAAGGAAAGACAAAAAAGGAAAGGAAAATGTATGGATAGGGGGAATATGGGGATAAGTGTAATGGAAGATGAGGTGAATAGGTATGCAGAGAGACAGACAGAGAGAGAGAGAGAGAGAGAGAGAGAGAGAGAGAGAGAGAGAGAGAGAGAGCAATTACACTGAAAAAGAGAGAGAAGCAGAAGAAAAGCAGCACTCAGCACAGACACCTGAAAATAGCAGCAGCTGCGTCAAAGTGGAATGAGGAGGGAGGCATGTAATGTCATCAGCCCCCGACATCTCTCTTTAAGATCTCTTTAGTTCAAGCACCTACCATAACACACTCTGACTCACCATCTCCCATCATCGCCTCATTATTTTTATTTTTTTTGCCTATTGTTCCTTTCTAAAGTATCCTTTGCATAATTTTCTCCCTTTTCTCTTTCCTTCTCTCTGTCATGTTCTCCTTCCCTCGCTCATCTTCCCTTTACGGCGGCGAAAACCGGAGCTCCATTCATTCCAACAAAGAAGCAAGTGACAGATAATGTGTTTTTAACGGTCTTACCGTCGCTGCCGCGAGAGCTGAGTGACCTGGCATCAACCGAATCTTTCCTCCTGTCCCGGTGACGCAAAGTATGGCACTCTGTAGGGGGAGTAACATACATTAAAACCTACAGTACATGCTTAGACTGATGGAGAACAAGAAAGAGAGGTAGATTTACACTGAAGACGAGATGTTATTCTTCAAAAAGCACTTCTAAATAGTGCTACTCCATGATAATCTATTAAAGTTCTTAATGGTTCTTAATTTCTTAATCAACAGTCCAATCAAGGTTTACCTGACTGAGAATGTTCTCCGCTGCATCTCTCTTCCTTGTTGAACTTGTGAACCTGACAGAGAGAGAGCAGGTTGCAAGTTGGTTCATCTTCGCTGCAGTGTGAAGAATATAATCAGACAAGAAAAGGCACGTCGCACATGTCCTGCTCCCATACAGCAACACACTGGCGGGATTAATAGTTCTGTCAATACGAGGTTTGTGTGAGCTTGTGAATCAAGGTGTCAAGGAATGTTTTCTTGAATCTCACTTCAATCTCATGTATCAGACTTACAACAGGGGTATAGTGAATGGGTACAATGAACGTTTCACCCATTCACCCACCCATTTTACCCAGTGAATGGTTATGGTACTCATCCTCATGCTATAAAACCATTTCAAAACCCATGGAACAAGCTCAAAGATGCATGGTGGTCAAGCTAAAAATATTCAAGAATTCAAAATTTGCTGTTCAAATACCCAACAACCATGCACAAGTAATAGAATATACTGTATTTTACTGCATACTAAACTCTGTTAATATATAATATATTACCAAAGTGTATGCTGTATTTTTGAAATAAAATATATAGTATACTCTTTTAATTGTGCATAGTTGTCGGGCTTTTGAACTGCAAATTAGATATTACAGAGCAACGCTGGATGTGTGCATGGACCTTTCATATTTTGAAATATTTGATATTTTGATATATTTCAGAGTTCTGAACACTTCATTCTCCTAAATGACTCAATTGATGAAGGTTGTAATGTGTAATCATGAATATGGATGAGGGGACTGCTCTGGTGACGCCAGAATGTGAGCATGTCCCCAAACCGCTTTTTACATAATCTGGATGCTCTTTGACTCCTGGTAAATGTAACTTCTTTAAATATGAAAGGCATCACTGCAGCTACAGCCTGTGGATACCCTCAAGATTTTCAGAGGCCTGCAAGCCCTAACAGAAATACAGAGAAAGTGGATGGAAGCAGTAGAGATAGGAGAGAAAGAGCGGGAGAGAAAGACAAGGAGTATGTTTGGCAGACGGAATAATCTGTTCATTCATCAGCAGGTGATTACTGTCTGTGGGAGGAGCCGAGCCAACAAGCAGTCTGCAGTGTGTGACTTGTTATTGTGAGGAGTGGAGACCAAACGACCAAGTCAAATTTGTTATTCATCCACTTTTTGTGAATAAAAGCGATTCTACTTCTAATTCTGATATGATATTCTTATGTGGCAAACACTGAATTTTGTTGTCTACTTGCAAATAAAAAGAGCTTTTACTAGATGACCTATTAATGAATAGGAGAAGGATACAAAGCAGGTCTACTTTTAGTAAACTGCACCACCACTGATTTTAACATGTGGGTCCTATGACATTTTTGCCATGATGAGTTAATAACTGAGAGCATATTGCTACATTTTCTCCATGATCACAATGTTTGTTAGCCATTTTACACTGACTCATCACTTACAAAGGATTCCAGTATAACTTCAATCTTTACACCTTGAAAAGCTAACAAACTCACCATATTTGATGAAAATGTCATGCTAATCTTTTAACTAAAATATAAAAAAAAATGTTCCAGTCTTAAAAGATTCAGCGCCTGAAGAAAAGGCAAAGGAGGTTCTTCTTCAGAGGCTGCAAAACAGACAAAAGTTGCTCTTCTCTCCCACCAGGTTATGTGTAATCTCTATTTTAGTGAATTTAGAAAAAAAAGTTCCCAATCGCTTGTGGAACTTGACAATTTCTGTTAGGAAATAAAAATAGCTACAATTAGAATATGATTTATACAGTTTATTCTGTATAAGTGCATTATGAGTCTGTCAGTATATCCAGGTCAGTCACGTCCCCTGGTCACAAGGGTACATGTGGTGTTGGGTTAAGGAGAGGTGTGGGAGTATATCTGACCTCAACCCAGAAAGGACCTTGAGGTTCTATGGAACAGGATCTGAGATAGGGAGAACCAGGAACCTCTAATCCGGTTACAGAGGATTTACACTGCTAGTGACTGACTGTCCCTCTCCAGTACACTGATGATTATGCATAATGCACATGTATGTACGCATACATCCAACCATACTGTATATACACACATATGTTTATGTACAAAAGCAGAAAAAAGATTATTTCGATAGGCAGAACAGGGTACACTAAATGTTGGTTAATTTTATTTGGCTTTTAGAATCCATGTCACTCTCTCTCTCTCACAATTGCTCATTTTCTCTTTACATCCCTTCTTCGTCATTTCTATCTCTCTCTCTCTCTCTCTCTCTCTCTCTCAGGTCTCCAGTGCGTCCCATACTGAGTAAATAGGATTAAGACAGTATAAACACTTCTAATGACATACAAGGTTGCCAGATTTAGCTGGCTGCATCTTAATGGGCTTCTTGGGCTGCAAAGCACAAACAGACATCTAAAAAAAAAAAACATCTTTGAATTAACTTGACTAAAGCTGGGAAATAGTTGAGATTATGATGGCCCTTAACTGAGAGGAAAAGACAAACAGAAATGACCCTAAAACCTGCTATAAGTCTAGAGTGCTTAGACAAATACTGCTAACTAAACAACACATTGAAATGGAAACCATGGTCCACAGCCAAGGGTCTGGGTGGGAAAAGAAAAGGAATAAAGTGTGGGTTTAAGTGCTTAAAGGAAAAAGTCCTAAGCAGTGATATCAGATCAGTGCTCTACTGAAAGTTCCTCTGTGGCCTTGGATAGTCAAATGGATAATGCTGTCATCATGCCTTGCCCCCATTCCTTTCCATAATGTGTAGTGCAATTAAATTAAAAAAGGTGGCATCTAATAATCAGTGGCGAACATGGAATGCCATGAACATACCATTCAGTTTTGAACAGCGAGATTCTGTTGGGAAGGGATGACTATATTCACTACCATGGTTTCGGGAATGGGATCATTTGCTGCCATGTCTAAGGATTCCCAATTCCACTGACCAGGAATGAATGCCATTTGGCTTTGGCGTGCAGATGCCAGCGGCTGACTCACCTTATGTACACACGATGAAAGTAAGCAATGAGCTAAGGCTAGTCAGAGTGCAGCTTTGCCTAGGTATAAATAGCCCTGGCGCCTGGCTGCTAGCCCTCGCAGGCCTTAGCGGGGGATCCCAGTGCTTAGCCATAGCTTAGCATAGGATGACGTTATTAGTCTGGAACCCAGCTGAGACAAGCGACACACACCTGCTCCAGAGCAGGCACACTGCACAGCAGAGCCGCAAGCCAGTAAGGCTGCATGCCTTTCACTTTGTTTGAGGACCAACACACTTACATGCCGTGGAATTGAAGCATTGAATGTGTTTAAATCAAACACTTGAGCTTATCTGAAGTTGTTATCTAACAGTAACTGCCAGTTCTGTGATACTTGATCGGGTGAAAAATCAGTAATTGACGATTTTGCAACATCTACTGCCTTCAGAACATCTTCAACTTGTCTTAGAGTGAAGGTAAACAACTAGTGAGGTCTTAAATCATCATCAACCGTCTTTCACAATCTAACAGTGAGTTCACATTGGCTCACCTGCTTATTGTTGTCACTGTGCGGTCTCTTGATGGCTACAAAATGTCGAATCTTCCTGTGGGGAGAAACGGGAGAATCTGTCGTTGATTTCTATTTTGTACTCCAGACATACGTATCTTGGAAATGTATGTGACCAGTTTGGGTTGTGCAGAGATTGCTTACCCTCCCTGGCCGATGACGGGCGTGATCTTCACATGTTGCTGTATACTGTCTCCTGACTTCTTCCTGGCGTAGTAGATACCCTGCCATTCCTTCACAGAGGACAAAACAGTCAGGCAACACAACAGTATCCTGTTATTGGATGGATGGATGGATGGATGGGTGGATGGATGGGCGGATGGATGTGTGACTGACCTTTCCTTTTTTGATACACGTGTTGATGGTGTCCAGCAGGTCAGCCCTGTTCTTGTCACTCTTGGGGAGTTCAGTCAGTTCCTTCCCTATCAACTCCCCCTTGTGGTAGCCCATCATTCGCTCAAACGCTGGGTTCACATACTAAGACCAAGCAAAGGTTAAGGTTAAGTTAAGGTTTCTGCGTCTGTGTGTGTGACAGAGAGAAAGCCAGAGTGTATGTGTGAGTGCATGTGCATATACAGTATGTGTGTGTGAGTGTGTATCTCCCCTACCTGTATGACGTGGTCCTCACTGGTGATCTCCACAGCCTCCTGACAGTGCTCCAAAGCAGTGAACACAGAGTTGCACGCCCTGTGGATAAGTAAAGCCACAGCCATTAATCACTAGTGTACAGGATTCACAGAGAAACACCAACATCACCACCATGTGATTACATACTGGATGATGTATTGTGTGAGTGTACGACCGCATGTTAAGCGTGTGGTTGATGAGGTTCCCCCCCCCCCCCCCACTGTACCTGAGTTTGAACTGGCAGCGCACCTCTCCATGTTCAATCTGTATGAGCTCATTATAGCAAGCTGACACACTGCTGTTCTCCACATACCTCTGGAGGACAAACAAGGTGAAGCGGTGTTAGAAGGAGAGGGAGGGGAGCGGGAAAACTGAATGAGTCAGGATTTACTCAGGGGCGACTTGTTTTGCAACCTCCGACGTCATTTTCACACCATCAAACACCCATAACAATAACTGCCGCTCTCAAAATGCGTAACACGCCGCTATTTTAGTGTGCGGCGGCTCCTAGAGTATCAAAAACAAGAGTAACACATTCAGGCCTACATATGGTGCAACAGAGCGAAGATAGATCATTTAGAATTAGCATGTGTGAAAATGCTGTTCCACAGTCAAATTAGCAACAGGGAGTACCGTTTCTCCACAAGCTCGCGTTAATATAAACACAAGTGAAGGCAACTTAGTGGACGTACTCTGCTGAATCCAGCACAGAGGAGAGGGAGAACAGATGGCTCCTCCTGATCCGGGGATCTATACAATACAAGACACATGGACAGAAATGCAACATTACCATGTGCAAACATTTTTCATAAACATGTTTAGTATATATAGTGGTCCACAGGTATTGTTTTTCAATACAAAGCCTAATGTTGCAATATTTCTAATTCTATCTAATATTTTCAGCACTGTACATACAGTAAGTCTACAAATGAATGACCAGAGGTAAAATCACACCTACTTTTGTGGCACAACGGCTAGGAGAACTGTGTTTTCAGAGGGCTTTGTGGCCCGGATCAACCTGGAGGGAAAATTAACACGGATTAAAAGTCAACAGGAGAGCATTTTGAGACTAATATGTATTCATTTGATCCACAGTTTGAGCTCATGAGAAGTGGCTTAAAATCAGGTACAGGATAAACATGTGGGCAGATTGGAGGTGATGTCATTGCCGCAAGAGAGGGGAGAACATTTTTCTCCTTCGCACAGACCCACCATACACAGCATCTGCTTCAGAGGCCGGCCACAAAGCCACAGCGCTGGCAGGCCATGAGGGAAACCGGTTTGGGGGTGGAAGGGAGAGAAAAAGGCAGTGATGGGGGACGGGGGGGGGGGGGGGGGGGGGGGCAGACAGGATAGGAAAGATGATGGCAAGGCTCCTGAGGGGGATGAGGATGGGAAGGAAGAAGGAAAGATAGGGAGAAAATAGTGACAAGGAGAGGAGTGAAGGAGCGATGGACTGACAAAGAGCAGTTGCCAAACCGTTTGCGGTAATCGGGAGACAGGAGAGACGAATGGATCTGTTCCTTTACTTTGGGGAAAATAAATCACTAATAATAAATCACTTTACAAAGTATATGGTGGTTTGGCTCATAGTGTATCCAAGAACTTTGGATGGATGCACTGTATCTAACAGTAAGTATAGCCAAGCAATCTTCACACATTCATGGCCGTGATAAAATTAAACATACAGATAGCTTTCACTGCTTAAAATGCTGAGGAATATGGACTATTTCACTGCTGGCAAAACAACAGCTTAAGCTACCCACACACACTGCAAGAAGTAAAATACTAACAGACTGCAAAACGGGAGAATGTTTCACACTAAACCAAAGGCCTTTAGAGAAATCCTTGTTATAGTGACTGAGAGGTGCGCTCACATGGTGATAAGACAAGCATGGACCACATATTAAACTACCATCCACCGGGATCTCTGTTACATAAACTGGATTCCTTTGTGACAAGACAATCACACAGACAAAAAAATTATATCAAGACAGTGGGTAGTACAGTGATGTAGGCTTGTGGAGATCAGTTGCAGCCCACAGTAACCTACACAACACTTTTATTATCACTATTCATCAATTTGCCATGCATATTTTGTCATGAGCTCAACACTTAGTGACAATTGTTAGTCTTCATTTTCAAACACTCATTTTCAAACACATTTTCTCACACTACAGGAATCTATCCCGATTTGTCCATGTTCAATTTGTAAAAATGTGGCATGTGTGTGGCATGTAACTTATCTCCTTTGATTTGTAAAAATCCAACGTTTGAATACTAGTAGGGAATCAGCTGGATCGAAAGGCACACTGTTTAGAAGAAGTACAAGAATTTGTACCTCTGTATTTGTGCCGCCTGATAGTCCCAACTGCCCCAAATTTGTTGACTCAGCCCAATCTTAAAATACCAATGAGTACCTGACAGCATGCATGCATGTGACATAATGAGCACACAGCAGTGTGGCTGTACAACAATCAAAGATGTGAAGGAAAAGAGATGAAATTCTTTTTCTGAATAGTGGCCAGTGGCTTTTATTGTGAAAATAACTGAATAGAAACTGGGCACGAAATTAACAAAAAAGCCGGCCTCCTTTTCTAGCTTTTAGCTATGTACTTCTTTGGTTCCTGTCCAAACCAGGCCACTATCTGGCTCACGGGTCAGCCAAAAACTCACATCATGCAGCACAGGCTCACTCAAGTGCCACTTCATTTCAGAAGCCAGTAATTCTGGTATTCAGTATCCAGAACTTGTCCTGCTACAGCCACACACTGTGGGCAGCAGCCTTTTGTGTTGCTTGTTCCAGCCAACAAGCCCGACTAACCCCAGGTGTGCAGCCTCAGGTTGGAGACGCCTGTAGTGCTTCCAGTAGGCACCAGATGGAGCCAACAGGTGGGAGCATAGCAGCCCTCCACCACAATGCCCCTTAGCAACTTACTGTACAGCTGCTTTTAGACATCATGCACTTCAGACACCCTTCCATATTGCTGTTGTTGGGTGAAAACCTTTTAACTCCAATTTTGGTGATTTTCATGTTTTCCCTTGAATTGAAGGACTACATGCTCCTCTACGGGTTGAGAACAGTCTCTGAACTCATAGGCTTATAAAACCCTTTCGAAACCCATTGGAAAATGTCAAAACTGCACGGTGGTCAAGGCTGACCGCAAGGCTGTTTTTCTTTGTTCCTGAAAAGCTGACATTTTGGAGATTCAAGGTTTTTCACCTGACAGCGGTGATATGTAACAGGAGGAAGAAGCCGGCTAAGTGTGAAAGTTCAACTACTTGATGGAGACACAGTGCAATTCAGACAGACAAAGAGACAATAAAAGACAGATGGACAAACAAACAGAAACACCAGTAAGGCTCACCGGCAGACGGCTTCAGGCTCAAAGTAGCGTGAGTGGCGTCCATCTATGACCACAATCTCATGATGCTTGTCGAGGAAACACTCGACGGCGGACTCAGGCGTCCGAGCGATGTTGCAGCGGAACCCGGCGCGGTCGCAGGCCCACCAGAAGGCATCGCTTTGACTGTCCTCCTTGGCGAACACCAGCAGGACCTGAGGGGACAGGAAGGGTCGGACGCTGGGGTGAGACAGTGCTGTTACCGTGAGAGAGAGAGAGAGAGAGAGAGAGAGAGAGAGATGGATGGATGGATGGATGGATGGATGGATGGGTGAATTTGAATGATCATTTTAGATGACAAAAACATTCACAGGAAACCCATTTGTAAATTGCCTGTGTATAAGAGCCAAAAGAGTTAAATCAAGGACGTCATCCAGTCTTTGGTGAGGATAACTTTTGAAATGAAACAGGGGGAATTGGAAGGCTATGGCGATTATTATAAGTAGCTTTAAGTTGGAATAATACTGACATTAACAACTTCTTTACTCAGACTCCATTTAGATAAATGGAGATGAAAACAAAACTCTCTAAATCTTATGTTGATCTGGATGACATGTAACAGACTCACCTCAGTCATAAAGTCTAGCAGTGAGGAAGAGGAATTTTTGAGGACATTAAAAATTGAGAGTGAAAAAAGTGTTGTTCACGTACAGCCAGTCTAAACAGACTACATCACACCACCTTCAGAGTAATCCCTTCTTCCAAAGAGAACAGTGAATTATTCCTTTATCTGAGAGTAAACTGAGCAGCAGATAATCACAAATGAAAGCTGTATTTCACACCAACAGATGTGAAGCCTGCAGAGTGCGGACACATGTTTTTGATCCCACACTGCGGTTTCACCAGGAACACACCAGCCACCTTTGGTAAAGTGGTGAGGAAATAAGAGACACATAAAGACACACGTGCTCCCATGCATGCATGCGTGCACGCACACACACACACACACACACACACACACACATACATGGGCAGCTGGGCTGTGGCCAGAACCAATAGTACTCAGCTCTGCCTCACAGCATCATCACCTCCTGACTCCCTCTAAGGACAACAAAGGATAGAGTGACAGAGGGAGTGCATGGAGGTGCAACAGAGAGCGAGAGAGAAAAAGAGAATGAGTGAGCGGGTGAAAAAAGGAGGCTGCTAAAGTCATCAGAGTGCATCACTCTCCACACTTCCTACAGGGTCTTCAATCAGAACTAGAGAAGGAGAGTAGCTCAGAGTGTGACATCTATCTACCTTCACTCCTGGAGACGGGACAGACAGTCACTGGCATGAAAAAGGCAGGAGACGAAAGAAAAATGGAAGAAGAAGAAGGAGAAGAAGAAAGAGAAGAAGAAGAAGAAGAGAGGGAAGGAGGGAGGGAGAAAATGAGGTGGTATTGGTGAGTGCCTGTGAAAGGTCCACAGCCTTTGATCCAATGCTGGCTTGTGTAACCATGGCGCTGGTTTGTGTAACCATGGTGCTAGCGTGTGAAATTCCACACAAACAGGACCCAGCCGGCCCTGGGACCACGCCGTCCCCACAGATCTCTGACCTGCCGCCCCAGTCCGGCACCGACGACAAGCCTGGTGGGGGGCGCCATTGGTCTGAGTACGCACATTTACGGTAACATGCATGCAGAAAACACCCTCATACTGTACCTCTCTCTCTCACATACACTCCTGCTTGACCGTGAATTACTATAATGTCTTGTAAGTGGATGTATGTTTACACAACTACTTGATTGTAGTGTCCTTTAAGTAAAAGCATGTTTATACAGTTGCCTACACTAGCCAACTGTTTCCACACAATCACTTAATGGAGAGCCGTGTATGAAGAGGCCCCGCCGCTTGTGTTCAGCTGGCACCGAGGCCTGTCCCGACTGCTGCGGTGAGCTGACTCACATATTCAGAGTTCAGAGGTTAATCCGCCATGTTTGCACACCCAGGCCAGACGCCATCTAAAGTTGGGAGATTCCAAAACACAGAGACGTGTCACTGGGCTAACTGGCTTTGAGCGCTGCCTGTCTGTGTGGGAGTGTACCGGCTTTTATTTGAAGGAGAATAACGGCCCATTGAGATCCATTGTTATTCTTTTATTTGCCGTGATTTTTACATTGTGCCAACATTCCAGAGCCCAGAAGAGCTAGTGAGTTTGTGTACAATCACACTTATTGATTGTACACAAATTTGATTGATTATGATTGATAATTGATATAAATTGATTTATTCTTTTATTCTTTATAGTACAATAATTTCACATGCCACAACTGTTTTTGTTTTTACGTTTGCTACACAGTGTGACAAAATGTTATGTTCCTAAGCCTCAAAAATTATCCAGTACACTGCAGTTAATTATGTGAGCTGCAAAGCACATATCATGCTGACTATAAAGCCCTATGGGTAATAATGAAGCTCTCATCACTGTGTTTGATATTGCATGTAATAAAAGCCACTGGTGTTTCACTGTATTGCTCCCAAGAGCAAAGTTCTATCTTATTTACTGTTTAAGTAGAAGAACTGCTGAATTAAGGCAATGGAATTACCAGTATAAGAGATACAAACTGTAGATAGAGTTTTTTACATATAGTGCATTTTGCAAGAATTCATTTACATAGAGCAGTTGCTTTGCCTTCATCAATCTATTTAGTGGGTGAAGCGCATGAATCATTAGATAAGCTGGACTAGAAGCTTATCTAAAGTTGATACTCTCCAGGACTGTGAGGGAATAGTAAACGTCAAGGAAAACTTGCAACATATAACTCTCTCCTGCGGAGCATTTTATCTCTCTCTTTTCATCTCTCCATTCCTGTGGAGGGAGGGGAGGCGGGAGAGGGGGGGAATTAGGTCATGGATCCAGCAGAAGGCTGGAGCGTACGAGTGCAGCGCGCTGCTTTGGGAGAGCAGTTTGAGGGTTTTATGGGGCATGTGTTTAGGTCTTAGAAGGCTTTTTAATAAAGCCTCTGGTCCCTCCACCTGCCTGCGCGCTGCCAGAGATTCCTGGTGTGATGTTATTTGGCCTGATAAATGCGGCGGGAGGAGGAGGGCGAAGGGATAGAGCAGATACTATAGCTCTACATGAACATGAGTGGCATGCCAGGCCGCTCACATCACTGCACCGGAGCAGGAGTTGAGCTGAACCCAGAAACCCCTGGAGAGTGGTCAGACCAACACAACAAGAAAAAAAGAAAAGAAGCAAATTAAATCAAAGCAAAAAGCAAGCACCTAATAAACTAGCTGATTCTCAAGGTAGGAACTGCCAAAAGAGAGGAATGCTTTGTGGTACCTGCATCCCAACTGCTAACCTGCGGTAACTCTCACTTTTCTTTGTTACACAAGGGCAAATCTGGCTAACCCTGACCTAATCCCTGCCCAGAGGATGAACTCAGACAATCCCCGTCCCAATCCCTGCTCAATCCCAAGTTCCTGATGGACAAGACGAGACAAGTTGTCCCACAGACAACAAATGTCTGTGGGAATATAGTCTAAGGCGAACATTTCTACAAATACACACAAATGCATCATTCAAATGGTACCGATAATGAAATGATAGTGTCTGTATGAAAAAGCATCAGTGAGATAGGATGATTCAGGCAGATGTGGCTGCAGTGGAAAAAATGGCACATTCCTGTCCTGCAATAAACTGACTGGTCCAATTATATAATGTGCAAATATGCACCTTCAATTGATTTATATCAGAACTGAGTTAATTCCTCCTTAATTGCAGCAGCTCCATTTAATCTGCTCAAGTTGTATCATTCATTAATTTCTGAGAGCAGCCATGAAGAAGCTATTTATAGTAGATAGTGAAGAAAATAATTAATTGGGAGTAAATTTTATTCAGATGTCACTGCACATTTTGACTTGTTATGATGAAAAACTAAAGGTATGGTAAATGCCATATTGTTAAATTCCCAGACGGATGGTGTTGTGCAGCAGGTGGCCAGGTTCAACATCAAGCCACAGGAGCACAACTTTTTCACAGTATCACATTATGACACAGTAGAAAAATCATATTTATACAGCTTTGGACACGGATATCAGAAAGATCTTTAGATTCTGATTTCACAAATCAATGTAGATAGCAACTATGTACGTCTATGGCTGTCATCTCAACTTTCATTCTGATGCCATATTTACACTGGATTTCAACGTTGGTGCAGGCCTTCTTATCAAAATCTATTCAACGCGAAAATATTTTTCTGGGTCAGAATAACTGCAATATCAATACTGTTCCTTATCCAAAATTTCCACTGACTTACTGTATGTCCTCCATAGTTTCCCTTGGTCATTCTCTGCTCTATTTTTTCTTTTGAGTCTTTCTTTGTCTTTCCCTGTCTTTCTTTACCTTCTGCTTCCTAAGAATTAACAGATAAGAAATGTGAGATATCAAATAATACTTTTGCAGGTTAAATTTGTAGATTATTCAGCCATTGTGCAGTTGACAGAAAAAAGACACACACATTCCTATCTTCTGATTGGCTGCTTGTGTGTGTGTGACAAAACATTGTGCAAGGCTTACAACTTTTTATTTCATTATGTTATTTTTTACCATTTCATAAATGTAAAACTAAAACCAGTTGCTGTTCAGGGTGATCCAGCGCACTGGCACTGTTTTGCTGCTGGTTTGACATTCTGGTTCATTCTAGACCATTTCCTTCACTGGTTGTACAGTATCAACCCTCTGCCATTCAAAATGACATCAGTGCACATCCATCACTCAAACATTAGACAATGAGATGAAACATTACTCTGGACAAAGTGTGTCTTACCTGAATCGGTTCTTGGGTCAGTCGCATAGGTCCTATACATTCTTCTGTAGCTGAAACCTGCCAAAAAATACAATGGCACAAGATGAGAATGTGTCGCAAAAGGGCAAGAGCGCACACATACCAAGCAAAAGAGTTGTGAGCACTGCTTACCATTTTACCATTGTCTTCCAGAAGCATATTGACACAGGGTCTTTCCTTGCATCACCTATCTTCCTATCTGTATCACTTGTTTTTCCACCTTTTCTTTCCCTTCTTGCCCCCCTCTCTGTTTCAACATTCCACACACCAGTAAGGTAACATTTCCTTTCAGAAGGCAGATGCCAGGAGTGAAACAGAATACAATAGCACCCTATACAGCAGATATCTGGATTCTTTACTACAGTAAAAGCTTTGCGATCTCCTGTCCTGCACAGGTAAACACACACACACACACACACACACACACTCCCGCAGCATTAGTGACTCAACATGGAGCCGTCCACTGCAAACCTCTTTAGAAGGTATTAGCAGCCAACCACAGATTGAACACACAGGTTTGCCTACATAATCCTAGTGCAGGAGCATCACATGTGTGTGTGTGTGTGTGTGTGCGCGTGTTTGTGTTTTGTGGGGCCTGTCTGGGCGGTTTCTACAGGCTTCTTAACTACGTGCGTCATTCTGTTGTGAATAAGCCACTCAGCTAGACGCACAGTTCAAACACAGTCACACAAACACACACACATGCACACACACGCATAGACACATACTGTACACCATGCTTGAAACACACACCCACCCAGCGGTATGCAATATCATACAATATCATAGTGGACGGCACATTGAGCTCTCTGTGTTCTGCCCAAGAAGGAACCATCAGGTGTCGAGGTTATTTTTGAGCAAATTTTGCGTAGGTGAGTCATTTTTCTCCAGAGGGCTACAGCAAAAGCTCTTTTGTTAGAATATGTGGTTTGTGCCACAAACATATTCATAAATACACACACACATGCATACATAGAGACAATGCAATACACCAGAACCAGGTCTCTCCCCAGCTTACTTGAACTTGGGCATGACCATGACCATTTGTGTACTTTGAAGAGAACTATGAGGTACCCGCAGAAAGAGAGAGAGAGTGTGTGTGTGTATCTGTGTATCTAGAGGTGTGATCTTCATAATCCGCTCCAAACTCCTGACTTAGCAATATTGAGAACATGTATGACAGGCGCAGGGCAGCGGACAGGAGCTGGTGACTCAACCACCCATCATCATTATGTGTCATATGTAATTAGGCTTAGAGGTGGATGTTCTTAAACCTGCATGTACTAGCCTTTAATGACTTTAACATTGACCCATGCCTGACACCTAAAGAAACAACAACAACAACAACAACAACAATAATATGAATGATCTTCATATGAATTTGAAAATGTCTCCAATCCTGCATCTGATTTACCAATACCAATCACGCAAATAAGGTTGACACAGTTTTGGAGGCATATGGCATCACATGGAAGCAGAAAGACAGATGATACATATTGTTTGTTGTTTGTTTGTTGTTGTTAGATATATTAAATAGCATACCTAATGTGACAGTAAACCAAAAGCTGTCTCCCTGCTTCCTTGTATATGGCTTTTTATCAGATATACAGATGTTTTGTTTTGTTTTTTTCATCTAAGGCTATTTTTCTTCCCAAAATATAATGACTAGGCTATTTCATGACTTTTGTAGTAATGTTTGGTTTACTAATAAATGGAGATGGAATGTGCTTAGCTTTATTGGTTGAAGTTTTGAACATGTACCATGTGTAATTTATAAAGTGGGACAATAGAATAAATTATGGACTGTTAAGCCAGTAAGTTTCCTATAGGCTTAGACTACAATAAAAAGAGGGCAACATTTGTACCAAAACATTCATGCATGGACATGTTGGAATAAATATGAAATTTAGTGAATATGCATTCCACCAGATTATGCAATATTACAGAGTAAGCAGCACAAAAACATAGGCTCATTTGGCACAAGATGAGAGGTTAAGTCATGTTTTCTGTAGGCACTGAGTAGGTACAGCAAGCGTAACTTTATTGTCACAAGCTGGCTATCCATCACTGTAGATTATAAAATATCATTATCACAATTACACTGTAAAGTACAGCATCACTCAACTGTGATACTGTATAGATGTGTCAAGTAATTGTACTGAGAGTCCATAACCTTGCTTTTTCTCTGACCTCTACTCATTCAGTTTTTCTTTACCTCTTCTTTGTGCCTCTGCTATCAATTGTAAAGATGAAAACATTGACTCTCCATTCATTCAATTGTGCAAACTCTCTTTCTCTTCATCTGAACATGTTTGCTGAGATGT
Source organism: Centroberyx gerrardi (assembly GCF_048128805.1). Classification (NCBI taxonomy): domain Eukaryota; kingdom Metazoa; phylum Chordata; class Actinopteri; order Beryciformes; family Berycidae; genus Centroberyx; species Centroberyx gerrardi. Next base: position 26,452,290 of record NC_135998.1, read on the forward strand.
TTCCATGCAAAGAATAAGGGAACAAATAGCACATTGTTAAGCATATGTGTGTTTTCTAAGCATTTAGACCTGCTTATGTACTTATGATGTGTGGGTGTGTTTTCATACATTCAGTCTGATGATGGAAAGCAACAACCTATCAAGTAGCACTACAAGGTTAAGGTCACATGCACAAGAGACACAACAAATAAAGTTCTTTATTCTGAGAGTGACATATTGTAACTATGAAATATCCTGCTTCCTTTATAACACATAGTATGTGTCCCTCACATTACACTGAATGAGTTGTGCACATCCCAAACCTCAAGCATTGTCAATTACCTTGTTTTTTTATTGAGAAAATATTCTCCTGTTCAATATGTGAAATCAGATATTGAAGCCTGGTATTTTTTTAAATTTGTGATATGTGTTAAATTATTTTTTTATTATTGCTAATGGTTTTGTTTTCCTGGTTCTTTGTGCTAATTGAAACTTGTGTACTGGCCTAAATATTAGGAGAGGATATATTCTCCAATGCTGAATGAATGGCACTGAATGTCTGTGATGATCGAGGCTACTGATATGCCTGTGAAGAACACAATTTAATAAAAGCATATAATTGTGAATATAATGGCAATTAATTGAGTCATGGCAATGAACGGTAAAATTTAAGTGCGCATGGTCCTCTATTGGTCTAGCAAGTCTATGAGCGCTTGAGATTAACTTAAATATTCAGCTAGAGTACATGATAGAAAAACCATGGAGACCATAGCAATGAATAAATCATTACTGAGAATTTCAGTATGCAGCGGAATGCATTTTAAAATATATATATTCCTTGAATATTAAATTCAAGGAATTAAGAAGGAATTTGGACAACATAAAAAGAGATTCCTGGTAGAGATAATTCCATTGCTCTCTTGGCCTTCACTTCCATGGATTAGCCCATCAAGAAGACAGGAGATTATTTCATATTATCCCCCCAGTCCTAATAATAACTTGACGTTTGTAAAGGGCTGGACTGCCGTGTGTGTGTGTGTGTGTGTGTGTGTGTGTGTCTGATCCAGGGTAGATATTGCCATAATCTGATGGTGAGAAAATAACCACAGCTGCTAATGACTTGACTGACATCAGTTTACAAGGACACATTCGGAGATGATCACTATGATGTTGTTGCATGACGCATGTGTCTTGACCTCAAACAAAATATGACCCACTGGCCAGCTTAAAATGCCTGGCTATTGCTAGTGTAATTATCTCAGTTATCTCAACTATTCCAACTTATCCAAAAATACATTTTGAATAACGCTGACTTAAATCCAAACCCTTTCAATAAAAGCATTTCTGGTTCCTAACTGGAAGAGTGCCTGACATGTATGTGTAGCGAGGCACAGAAAACATCGGCGCTTGAAAACATAGTGTGTTGTTAGCAAGATGAATGTCTGTGGATGAGAATAGAGCATAAAAGAGCTCTGCAAAACTCCTGAGCATATGAGCACATGAGCCAGTAAGCACAAAATAATCATCCACGCTTCCTCCCTGCCCTCGACACACACAATCAACCACCCACCAGTGCACAGACGCAGGCGCGCACACACACACACACACACACACACACACACACACACACACATACACACACACACAAACAATTATTCATGCTCATTTGGTCACCATCATCTGACTAAACAGACTAGAACTTTTCTTTTTTCATTTTTATTGTTTTGCATTCTTTTGCATTGTAATGCATTATCCCTCGCTACTGATAGAGTAAACAAGACAAGAAATGTTATTTATCTGTTTGACATCTGCAGTCGCACAACACGGGGGGGACACGTGTGTGTGCGTGCGTGTGTGTGTGTGTGTGTACATGTACACGAGTGCATAGATGTGTACAAGCAAGAGAATATGCCAGAATTAGATGCAGTTAACGCACTTTAACAATGTTAACAAGGCAAGACATTAGTTAAAGGGTGGGTTCAAGATTACATGTAAGTGTTAGGCCAACACTAGGTGGATAAGGACCCCTACAGAAGCAGTTAAACAAGCACAAGTGGCACTTAGATATTAAGATATTATTATTATTATTATTAGTAGTAGTAGTCATTAATTCATTTTCCATATCTGCTTATTCCTATTCAGCATCACGGGCTACTATAGGCTGGAGTCTATCCCAGCATGCATTGGGCAGAAAGCAGGGAAACACCCTGGGCAGGTTAACAGTCCATAATAGGGCTAACACAGAGAAACACAGATAGACAAACACACAACCTATGATGCTCTCTACTACCTCAAAACTAGTGTCCAGGTGAAAACCCCACATGGACTCTGACTTCAGATGCAGGACATATCCTGACAGGATGAAACCTTAGTCTTTTACAAGGTCAGTACCCTTGGTAGCAGAATCATAGGCCAATGTATCAAATTTGCTTTATATGTGAAGGAGAACAAGCCAATAAAAGAATTCTCTGTGAGTAGGCACAAGGTAGGACAGCTATATTAGGGAGGCTATAAGGGTTAGGAAGTACAAGCAGACACAGGCCAGTCACTTACAGTCCGATCAGAGGTAGTTATCACCAGCTGAAGAGAGGGAGACATGGTAGACAAGGCATATGAAAGGAAGAACCTTAGAAACACAGAGCTAGCAACTGAGGCTGAGAAGCCAAGTTGAAAATCCAAGGAATGCTCTGTGGCAGTTGGGTGCCATAGCTTTGTTGCCACATTCACTAGCAGTTTACTCAGGGTTTACTGAGGGAGTTGGGGATTCACAATATTTCTTCAAGCATATTTCTTGAGGTGAGTTTTCAGTTTACAATGAAAGATCGTAGTGACTGGGGTGGTAAGGTCATTCCACCAATGGGGCCCTAGCTAATTGAAGCAATAGCCAGGTAGGAGGAGAGCTAACGCCAGGAAGGGAGAGCTAAGCACCTGGTAGCAGAGTGCAGAGCGCAGGTTGGAGTGCAGGGCTGGACGATGGCCTCAAGCTCCCTCAGGAGCCTCGTGTGCCAGCCCTAGTGTTTTGAATTCAATATGAGCAGCCAAAGGCCATCAGTAGAGGAAATGCGGGAAAAGGATGATGAGAGAATTTGAAGAGAGTGAATACTGCAGCAGGGTGAGTTCAAGAGAATATTTTAGGAGCCCAGCAAGGAGGTTAAAGATTTAGTTAAAGATGATGATGATGATGATGATGATGATGACGGTAATGATGAAGAGGAAGAGGAGGGGGAGGATGACGATGGTGATAATGATGATGATGATGATGATGATGATGATGGAACTTCATTCTCCACAGGAGGGGGAGGATGACGATGGTGATGATGATGAAAATTCATTCTCCACGAGGGGAAATTGGGTCATTGCAGCAGCAAAGAAAAGGATACAGATAAAAATAAAATGGATCAATAAAGCTATACACAAAATCTGGCAAATAGCAAGTTCCAGATGTTAATAGTGACTTACAGATATTTGAAGTTACAAATTTACAGACCAGATTGAGACCATATATGCAGAATGTCCAATATGTGCATCGTTAGCTATTCACATTATCAGGTCTACAGATGGATGTAACATACCTATATAAATGTGCCCATAAATATACCTCATATCTCATGTACAGCGATATGTTCAGAGATATATCAAGGTTAAGTATAGTATAGTGCCACCAGGCTTCAGCACCCACCTAGCTGGCTGACGCATTGTGCAGCGGAATGGCACAAAGGAACACTTGAAGCGCTCCGTGGTACACTTCAGAGGAATGAGCCATAGGCTAAAGGCGCTCTGTAGCTGCACCAGCTCATCGTGGAGAGGGCAGTATCGTCCAAGGTGTAGTTCAGTTGGTACCTCATCCTCCCCTTGCCTGAGATAGCCTTTTTTTTTGTACAAGCTGTTCAGCCTGCCTACCCAGCACACAACGGCAAAGAACAATGTGCCATTGAAGATGTGGAATAGTCTGTTGCACACGTTGAGCCTCCTCAAGAAGAACAGTCTGCTCTGCACCATGTCCAACACACTCCTCTGGAGGCGAATGCAGTGCAGCCTGCCTTAATCTATAATACAAGACATCCTAGTCCTTGAGAGGTCAGAAGTGGAGAAGAGGGGAGAAAACCAGATCTAGTGGTGTAGTGCTTCATTGTCAGCAAGGAGCACAGGCTCAAAGAATGGGCCATCTTGAAGGAAGACTGGTTGGGATTCAACAGGTCATTCTGTGAGACAAAGTTGGTTAGAGGCCTTACATTCACGTGTTTTGGAAAGAAGTGAAAGAAGTGATACCAGGGTATATTTTCTGATGTCAGATGGTTTGAGGGTTAGCTTCATGAAAAGCTCTAAACGGAGGAAGGAGGAAGGAAAGGGAGCAGATCAGCAACAATGGTCTGGAGGACAAAACAGGGGATGGGGTCAAGGGCGCAGGTGGTAGACCTGTTGATGGCAATGTTTAAGGCATCATCTGGGGAGAAATGAGGGAGAGCTGTTAAGCCAGAGTCACTGGAGTTAGAGTTAGAAGTAGAGAGTGAATCGGGGTTGAGTGCTGGGGGTAGTTGGGAGAGAAAGCCTTGGATACCGTCACCCCCCTTCTTGAAGTAGGTGACAAAATCCTCAGTGGAAAGAGAGGAGGGAGGCGTAGGTGGAGGAAGATTCAGGAGAGAGAAGATAGAGAATAGTCTCTGGGGGTTAAAAAGAGTGGTTTTAGAGTGTTAGAAGAGAGATAAGCAACTGGGATGGATAGAAGAATGAGAGGAGAGAAAGTTGGAGAGGTCATCTGACGAGCCACATTTGTGCCATTTTGTCTTGGCCTGCTGAAGGTTTATATGCTTGATTCACAAAGTTTCAGACAGCCAAGGGGCAGGTGGGGACAGACAGGCAGGTCTAGAGGAAAGGGGACAGAGAAGTTGAAAGAAAGATGTGAGGGTAGATGGAAATTGGGAGATGGCAGAGTCCATAGAAAAAGGGTGGAAGAAGCCAAATGGAGGGAGTGGGGAGACGATAGAGAAGGAGAGGGAGAAAGGACGGAGAGACCGACGAGGTCATCAAAATGATTCTTGTTGCAAATTCTCACACTTCTTTAACAAATCAAACTTATCAGCCATACTGGAATACTGTGGGTAAGATATTATTTTGTGGTAATGGAAATTAATATTAATTAATTTGTTTTTTTATCCATGTCATATATACATTATATGTTTTGAAATAGTTCAACTCACATTATCAAATGTTGGCCTTTCTAATTTTCTAGGGTATACAGTTTTTAGGAATGGTAACAAAACTAATTTTTTTTTTTCATGATAAGCTTGCATATCAAGACAATGTCTGTTTCTGGCTGTTTGACTGTGTATTAGCAAGATATCTCAAAAAGCTACAAATTGATTTGGATGATGATTGGTGGACAGATAGCCCATGGCCCCAGGATCAGTTAATTCGATTTTTATGATGATCCGGATCTGGGATTTCCGCCATTTGACAATTTTCATGTTTTAGCCACGACTTTGTATCATCCGACGTCTGGAACATCCAAGTTGGCTGCTAAACAGAATTGCAATCACATGCTCCTTTTTCAGAAAATCACACATGAAAGACAAATGATAAACAAAACATAAACTGTTATGGAGGCTGCAGCTTTGCAAGTTGGAGAATTGTCCACTCTACCGAGTGCCTTCTAGTTATTATTATCATTATTATTAATTATTCTTTTTATTATTATTATTATTATTAGTAGTAGTAGTAGTAGTAATGATAGTAATTTTCACACCAGGTTGCCGTTGGTTCAGGTTGTGAGCCCTATGGTCTAACTACATGTTAGCTATGACATGTTAATTCAGTTTAGTGAAGTGATATGAGGAGTCGAAAAACAGAATAGTGCAGTGTAAGAGCCATAGGTTGCTGGTGAATGGGGCACAACATAAACACCACTGAAATCCTCTCATCTTTCAAAACAGGAAAATAAGGCACACTGCTGAACCCAACTCTACAGGGAATAGTAAAATAACATCAAAAAAATATGAATAAATGAAAACATGCTTTCACCTAATCTTGTATTTAGTAAATCAGCATTATTATCAGTAATTCTGAAACAGCAGTTACATCAAAGGAGTCAAAACCACATCTCATGTCATACAGATGATAGATGACATAGGCCTGCTAGTCAGCAGGACAACAAAAAAATAGCATATGAAGTTCATGGCCCAAGTTGTGTGATCTTGTGTGAACTTGAAAGATTGATTGGCAATTAGTCGTATTTTTGTGAACTGAGCAGGGCTTATTTTAGAGCCAAAGCCAGACTGTAAATATTTATTGGTCAGTAGCCTCTAGGAGTGCTATTAGAATGTGTCATTGAGAAACAGATGCCTGTTAAGACAGAAAGCTGTGACTGAGACATTATGCAACTGAGATGACTGTGAAGTGACACGCTATGAAGGGAATATGGCACTTCTTGCAACCACCTGGTAAACATCTACCTGGTGTCATCCCTGACAATAGTAACCAAATCTTTAACAAATCATCATCTATCACAGCCTTGTGGTCCGAATTTGATGATAACTGTTGCATTGATATGAATGAATGATATTCAATTTATGTGATCAATATACAAAAAATCCAACCGTTCCATTATGAATATTGGACCTACCTTAACAAGCAGAACAAAAAACAAAAGTTCAAACCAGTTAAAGCTAGAAATGATAGACTGTAGCTCAACAAGTGCCTGCCTTGCATTTAAAGATCTTTAGTAATACTCAGATGTCATAACCCAACTGAAGGTGTATCTCCTGACCAACAAAAATGAGCAATATCATTCTGATGCCTAAACCTGGTGACCCTTCAATATTCCATTATCCTGTTTTCAGTGTCATCTTAGGCAACAACACCTCATGACATCAGTTGAAGTGTCAGATAAATAGTCTAAAGGACTAAGGAGTCTTTGTTACCAAAAACATTTGACACAGCAGATTGTGATATTTTATCAGAAATGTACATTTTATGGCATTGAGATGGTAACATGCGTTCACATCAATTGAATTTAAATACTGTTGTTAAGTTCCTACCCTCCCATGTAATTACTGATGATAAATTCACTTAATTATCTGCAATTGCAAAAAGTATTGTCATTATCAGCAGAGTATAGGACATTTTGAGTTGAAACTTTTTTTTTACTCTAATTCATTGGACTCATTTAGGGATGGGAGCCACTTGGGCCAAAGTGGGCCAAGTGATTTTGGGAGATACACATAATTGTCATTGTGCCCATACACATTGTTGCCACAGATAAAGCATTGCCTTCACTGCAAAGGCCTGCTGGGGCATTTAGGCATTTTTTATTCTACAGAGTGTAATCAACTTAATAAAGTTATGCTTAATGTTCTCTTTTGAAGGTGTTTTTATTATTTGAAAAGATGTTAGAGATTATGAAGATGTTAGTTTACATTATGGCCGGAGAACAGGAAGGGTGAAGGTTTGGCTTTTGCTGATATTTAGCCACAGGCCAGTGTCTAATCATTTTGAGTAAGTGAGAAAGAGTATCGCCTTGCTCATCTAGACTTGACCTTGTGTGTGGCCCGTGCTTTGAAGCTCAGCAGACTGTCTGGAAACCAGAAATGATACAGTGCGGCCTTCAGAGCAGGGCTGCCACACAACCATCTGAAGCTGTATTATGTACGTGTATGTATTATGTATTATTATGTATTACGTCATTTCGATTTGTATCAGAACCACCATTCAAATGTTTTTTTTTCAATTTAAGTTTTATTGCCAGATAAAAGGCCAGTAGTCCTTTTTCTTTGTGTCTTATTCTTCATCGTTGTTAACAGTAGGCCTTGGTGTTCACGTAAATCACAGTCCTTGCAACAAGGGCTCAGCACATCTTATCTCCACGCCGCTGGCCTTCTGGACTAGAGGTCAGTCTCATTCTTGGATAGTTAGACTTCATTGCTCTCTATTTTTCCACCATGCTGTCATGATTATCGCCTTCCTTGTACTTTCCTATTGCGGACCTAACACATAATTCTGCCCATATAAAAAGTACAATCATTACCACTACAGGCAGTTGGATAGTCTTCTCCCAAACTCTACCCGGCTCCATGTGCAACTGTTTACATTCTGACCTGACCGTCCGCAGAACTAGATCGCGCCGCCAGTAGCACGCTGTCACCCCACAGCAGTCTGTGCTGCGGCAGAGAAAAACTAGTTCTGTGATTTCCTGATTAGTGAATGTGTGCATAATGCCAGAACTGTGTCATGACATCAGAGCTAATTTGAATTCATGTACTTTGCAACTTTTCCGTTTACTCTCAACTCCCCTGCGGAGCCTACAAATGGCTTTTTTGGAGATATTTTGACAAACCCCATTTGGACTGCTTGTTAGCAGCAAGAGGCCTAGCAACAGGAGCTCGCCGTTTCAACCGACAGCTGACTCTGGAGCCAATATTGTCTGTGGGTCCAAGTACTACAGGTGTGTAAGAGACAAATTACATATAGGTGTAAAACCACAGAACTTATCCTTTAACTTGGCATAAACCTAAATGTAGATACAGGGAAATGTAGACGACTGTAATTGTGGTCAGCGTTCACCCAAATGACACAAGGGATAGTCACATCAGAAGCTGTGTGTGTAAACAGGATGAATAACCTCTGTTATGCCATGAATAATTTTTGTAAATGTATCAGAGAATGTGATGTCTGCACTGTGTTTTGAAACATCAAGGATTAGCATAGATACAGACTTTCAGAGTTCCATAAGCTGGAGGAGCGGTGCAGTGAGGATCAGGGATCTAATCCATCTCCTTATAGCATACTGTGATATTATGTGGATTAGCATCTTCAAACGTGAATCTAAACACCTCTTTTAGACTGAACTCCCACCGGCAAGATTTCAATATATTCGTCAAGTACATATTAACAAATTTTACCCAAGCTTATTTTCTCCTCACTCTGCTTTTTCTGAACAACTCGAGGCCAATTTTCAGTTCATCATTACAAACCTCCATTATGGAAAAATCTGCCACATCACAGCTAACAGATCACATTTCTTTTCATCATAATCATTTACAGTGTCTTTTTGTGCTGGTATTTTCTGCTTATCTAACCTCATAGTGTAAGTACTTGTTTCTAACTCTAGGGCAGGCCTTCTATACTATTTTTGAGTCAAAAAAAAAAAGAAAAAAAAAAGCCTCTACCTCGAAAGTTTTTCTCAAGTTAGGGGAATTGTGATGTTTGGGCTTAATAGGTTTGGAAAAGTTTTACTTAACTTTTGTTTTGGCCATAGACTTGTCTTACCAACAATGGATTTTTCAAAATATAAAAAACACATTGTTGATGATCATTAGCCTAGACCAATAGTAACCGTTATTGATGCAGTTAGTTAGTATTAAAATGCAAATGGAAACGTTTGTATGTCCAAATTTGTGTGTGTCCAAACACATCAGCAAGATCAGGCCAGGGCTAGTCAGGTCTGACAGTAGGAAAGTGAGGGGCTGCTGTTGTGATGTTGAGAAAGCAGCGAGCCACGGCCTCGTCTGTATATTCTTATAAGTCGGCCGCTGTGTGAGAGGCCCTGGAGGAAGATCTGTACAGGCGACCAGCATCAGCTCTTTCACATGTGACTGTTCACACCCCGGCCTTACTGTCCAGAGGGGTAAACAAACGCTTTGTGTATATAAACATGCAGGCACATATGCACGCACACACACACACACACACTTGGGAGAGTTATCAACACCATGGCAGATTATCAAGATCCTGCAGGGAAGGGCAGAAGGTTTTAACACTAAATGGTATCATTGATACCTTCTCAATCCTAAGAGCGAGGAAGGAATTGAGGGAGAGCAAAAGAGCAGCTGACAAACCCACTTTACATGTCTGTCTCTCTCTCTCTCTCTCTCTCTCTCTCTCTCTCTCTCTCTCAGTGCTACACTGTTTGTGCCACCCTAAACTCATGACACAAATCTATAAAGGGCATTAAATCATTGGGTCTAAATTACTTTAAGGTGTTGTATTTTATTATGTGTCATTGGGTACTGCTTCAGAAACCTCCTGTTAGGCTGCCCAAATGATTTTCATTCAATCCAATCACAGTCTAAATTTCAGTCTAAATTAGGAGCAGTCAACCCAGATGTTGTTGCCATCCCAAACTTGAATAAAAAATTTGAATTTCAGTCCAAAATGGTATTAATTATGCAATATTTAAAAGCAGATGATTTTATCCACAAATGTCAAATGATTCCACGATTTTTTAAGGAAAGGCCTCAAGGAAACTATGTCAGTAATATGCTGCATTGAGTTTACATACAGTAAGTCTGCTTTTTTAAAGTTGTTACAGTTTTCAAATGTGGCTATTTCATTTTAGAACGGTACTATGCCTGAATGGGTTAATATTCTGAGGGTCTTATGTCATGATCATCTGCTGCATAATTTCTAGACAAGCCAGAGCTATCCTCCAGGGTTCAATCATAAAGAAGAAGTATCTGTTCACATGCTCACTCCAACAGCTTAAAACTGCACAAGTAATATGCAAAAACACGTCCACAACTCAAAACTAGACATAGCACTGGAGTGACTTGAGCAGACTAAACAAACTTTTTTTTTTTTTTTTACCATTTTGAACTTTCACTCAGGAAGTAAAAATATTTGTTTACATGACTAATAACTTTGATGTTTCCAAAACTCTGGTTCCATGCTTTGATTGAAGAGTTTAGAACATGTGGCATCTGAAACTGGCTGCTACACCTACCCATCTCTCATGATGAATCTCACTTTTTCTCACTTAACTTTGAAGCATGTAATTATCCTGCATATAGCGCTGATGAGGAAACCAAATAATGGCAAGTATGACAGCAGAGGCTTCACTGCAATAGACTGTTGATTGGGGTCGACATCAAACTCTTTTCAGAGATGCACCTAAGTCATGCAAGTCATCAAAACAGTTAATCTTCTGACTTTTTGTCCTTTCATACACCCACTCTCTGTGCTACGAAATAGTGTTATAAAACAGTTACTTGTGAACTAACCAATTGGATACACTAAGACACAGTTTTCCCACTGGAGACAAAGTAAGGATTCTAAAATCGTTGGCCTGAGGCTGCGGGGCTGTACTTGGTGCTCTTTGAGAAAAACAATACACAATAGTCTGTAAACAAGCTTTTGTTTACAGTAGTGGACTATATATCAGATTACCTCCTCATCAAAGACCTGATGCTGAAAGAAGTGACACTATATTCCCGCCAGGACACAGCTGGACATAGATCTGCTGTATCTTTTACAGTCCACAAAGTTGAATCCATGCTAAACTATCTGAAATCAACTAATAAATTCTGTATTCTGGGTGGATGGTTTTGTCTTTTATCCCATGTTTTTGTACCTGTCATTCATATCTACAAGCATTATTAGGATAAACCTTGCAACAATGCAAGTAATGCAGTGGAACAGTGGAATAATTAACTTGCATCAGGTCAGATCGGATCTTTTACTATCAAAGCACGATGTGATACATAGCCTACAAATGGCTGCAACGAGGCATTTATACAGACTGTGAGTGTGGGGAGAGACTGATAGGGAACAGGTCACTACAGTCATTACAGAATTGCAATTTGACAAAGCACCTCACCAGCAGGCCCGGGCCTCTTTTGGAAACCCAAAAAAAAACCCCAGGCCTGCTCACATGTGATTCTCAGTTACTACCCAGCGGTGATGCTGTGAATGTGCCGACAACACACCGTGTTTCAACGCGCCCTACCTTGACGCTGGTGTGGCTGGTTTGCGTCTCGGCCTCGATGCGGATGTGTCCGCCGCTGTTTTCCTTGCGATCCCGGTGAGAGTTGTTCCGCGAGTGCCGGCTCTGGTAGGTGATGACGGAGGGGATGGTTTCGGCCGCATCGGTCTTGATGAAAAGCCCGTGGAGGGTGGCCGCGGTGCCCTGAGAGATGGTGGTGGTCTGGTGGGGGGAATTGGATTCGTCTGAGTCTCGGCAGTAGATCACCCCGCTCTGAGAGACGTGGATGCTGGGAGCGCAGCCCATGCCTCAGCGACGCGCCTCCGGAGTCAGATCCCAGATAATAAACACCGACACTTGGGTACCACCTTCTTCTCTTCCACAGCTGCCCGCGCGGAGGCTGCTGTTGTTTCCGAGCATCGGCTGCGGGCTGAAATCGCTCTCTCCTCCACACCTATCCCCAGCTCCCCGTTTGAGCACATTAAGCGGGGGGCGTGAGGTGTAGACAACTGTACCCTTTAATTCACGCGTCCCGTGGATCCGATTGCTCCTCGATCTCCTCTATTGCAGCCGGGGGAGCAGGATCGGGGATTTCGATATCATATTCGGAGCGAAAGGTGTTCTAATCAAAACCTTCCCGTCGGCCTGTAGGCTACCACTCGCGTGCGCATCTATGAAATGACCCAGACTAATGAATAAAATTAATAAACAGACCGGACCACCTGGCTGCTCATTATTGTATCACCTCCCGCTTCATATCCGGCTTCGTCTCCTCATCCTCTGTGCCATGTTCGCGTTTTATGCCGCTGAGAGTAACTGGCTGCATGAAATCTGTGGGTCGCTACTTTAGTTCATCTTTCAAATGAATATTCCTTGCGGATCATTGGCCACGGTCCATCTCTCTCTTTCTCTCTCTCTCTCTCTCTCTCTCTCTCTCTCTCTCTCTCCCTCGAGCCCCCCTCTCTCTTATGTACATCACACATGTACGGTATCATCTCCATATCTCCATCATGACCCTCTAATCTCCTCCGTGGCCATGCCCCTTGCCCAGGGGTCATTTACTGTAAAACCACAACATGCTGAATAAGTGATCTAAGTGATGGAGGCTATATCTCATGACTTGATAAAAAATCAATGCCCTAACCACTCACCACTTACTCTTTCAGCTTATAGCCTATTTTATTTAGTTGTTTTTTTCAACAGATCCAAATAGACACTCAAAGATACTCAGTCTATCAGCCTTGTGTGTGTGTGTGTGTGTGTGTGTGTGTGTGTGTGAGGGTGAGGGTGAGGGTGGGGGGGATGTGAAAGGAAGACTTCAGCGCCAAAACTGTATAATAAATGTGCCATTTGCACTGAATTATACAGTATCTTATCCTAAGGCCTCCTCCACGTCATAGGGAACACTGGGCCAACTTAGGAAATTTGACTCTCAGGATAAACACAGTTCATCTGTCAGAAAGGAAATTAAAACATGTCTTTAAGCATGCGCACAATAAAAGCATGTTTTACTTTTATTATGCACTGTTTTTCCTCCCTGGACAAAGTCAAGGAAAGCACTTTAGCGCTGCATGTTGGACCGGGCCTGGCTGCTGCCCAGGTTGGGATTTTACCAAAGCATTTTCTTCAGTTGAGTGACACTGAAAAGACCATCAACATTACTCCAGTCCACAGCATATAGCCACAGTACCACATGATTATACAAAGAATGGGAATTTAGTTTGGTTTATTGGTTTTGCTGGTGTCTCTTAGGACTTAGATATATCAAAAATAAGAGATGGAAAAAGTGGTCCAACTCCAAAGATTTTTTGACCAAATGGCCACTTTTTATAAATCCACTGTAAAAAGTGACTGTGGGGGAAAAAAAATCACAGTAGGGAGCTTAAAAACTGGAGTATTCCCTTAATATGGGGGGAGACTTTTATGAGGAAATTAATTATTGATACTCTACTCTTGTTGTCTTTCTCTTCTCATTTCTTTCATTTGCATTAGAGGGCTGTCTTATAGCCCACAGATCTGCTCCTTCACTTTATCAAAAAATTTCGTATTTACACAGTAGACAGCCCCCTGGTGGCAAGCCTATAACCTTTTCAACTTGCCTCACATAGAGTAGAGTGGTGCTGGTGTTCAAGATTTGAGTGGTATCATAGGCTACCACTCAAATCTTGAACACCAGCACCACTCTACCAAATCTACCAAATCAGCATATCCAGGTAAACACTTAAAAACACCTAAAATGACCAGTAATAGGCCTCAGATTTCATGATCAAAGCTCAGCAGCCATTGGAAAAGGGAGCTGGGATGCAGTAATCTCCCCGTCCTATAATCTTATTTATTTAAAGCACTGACATTATTTTATATTTCAGTGGGCAGTAGCCTAGAATCCCAGCAGCCGACAAATGCAAATCTCAACAAAGCACAGTTGCCACCGCATCATCAGTTATGATATCATATAATCATATTATCATATTGATAAAAAACAAACCACTCTTTCTGCAGTGGTTAACCTTCTGATGCGTCTTGGCCCCTATTATGTTTCACGTTTCTTCAGAAAAACCGGACATGCGAGTTATGGACAAAACCAACTAACATGAAGGAGACTGAGTTCTGCTGATATGGTCAAGCAGAAGGAAAATTAATAGCAAAACTAGTGATTTTGTCTTAGAGTAGGTGTATTTGACATGACTTTGTATTTGTCTTAAGATATTAATTATTCTAATGTGTAACAAAATCTACCTTCAGCAAATGGGGCCATTACAGTCAATTAAGTGAATTAGTCTACACCTATTATAGCTTAAACAACCTTGCTTACAATCAGGCTATAACAAGCCATATTTTGTCATGACAATTTTTCCACATCACCCACTCTGTCGTCCACATATTTGTGCAGTCAATCCCCATCCCTATTACAGGCAATAAGATCATAAACCTATCATAAACCTAGGTTTTGTATTCATTAGACCTTTTGTCTAGGCTAGGCAGTAGCAAAATGTGTGGTGGTTAGTTGTGTGTGTGTGTGTGTGTGTGTGTGTGTGTGTGTGTGTGTGTGTGTGTGTGTGTTGTGTGTGGAGTTGGTTGGTAAATCTCGGCGTATAGCCAACCCACCTCCATTACATTACATTGTAATGGATTACAGTTCTGTATTATGACAAAGGACAAAGGCTAAAATGGGGTAAAATAGGAATAATATTTAATTCTAATTCGACATATTGACGAAAACAGACAGTAGCCTACAATAGGCCTACCCGTGTTAATCTAAGTTTCAGAGTGCTTTTATAAATATGACCTAAATCATTTATTGGTTATGCATTACAGTGCAGAGTAGCCTAAATAGAAACGGCCATATTTAAACCGACGTGGTTGAGTGTGTCGAAGTGAAGCGGCAGTTTGTTTATTATAGTAGCCGGGCTCTTACCTTTCGTGGTCCATTGGGCAAATCACTTTCCTCTGTTGACAGTCCACTCATGTCTTGAGCCACGATGTCTGCTCCTTCAGTACGAATACAAAATGCTGGGAAATGAAAGGTTTTGTTTACAAATGGAATATATTTGATAACCGTCTCTGTTTTATAGCCGCTCTAGCCATCGAGATAGTGGCCCGCAGGGGTCCGAGTGGTGGATAGTTAGATGTCGGTGTGAACTTCAAAACTTTTTTGGTCCAGACTCCTCCAACGGGATAGATGTCCGTGGGGCCCTAGTGTCCTCGTATTACAGCCACAAACTGAGCAAAGGCAAATAAAGGCTCAACACAAAGATTTGAGTGCACAACTGCTTCAAGAAGTATGCAGGAGTATTTTGAAACACACACAAAACCTTAAAAAAAACGTTGCTTGAGAAATGGATTCAGTGCTTTTTTGTCAGACTCTTTCTTGAACAGTTTCCCAGCCCAGGTCAAGGGTTCCCAAAGGTTTTCATGTCAAGCGCACTCAAATAAATGCACATCAGATGCCAATGAAATTGTGCTTGAGGGAGCCCCATCTGAAGAGATTTCCTGTCCCTACCTAACAGTGGAGAAAATGAAACCTTTGACTCAAGTCATTCTTACACATTTTCTAGCCTATTTGTGCTAACTTATAGTGAATGAAACATTAGTGTGATTAAACTTTTCATAATTTTTTCTAGGTGTCTCAAAATGACCCTGTTTTAGGAACCACTGGGCTTAGTCTTACACTTCCTTGAGAAAATATTCACTTAAGGAAAGGCTGAGTTGATTTCACCACTCTTGTAGGTGTTCTGATAATGTTATCCCTTTCAGTGAAGTGATGTGTCAATTCTGGTGACGTACTGAAATATTTCTTGCCCAATAGCTGAAATCCATGAGCCTTTTCTTCTCTCATGCAGTCAGAAGGAATTTATGATAAACTATTCCTGAACAAAACAAAATAAAACAAAAAAACGTGGAAAAAGAGTGAGGTTTTTGTCATATGGTACAACCAATATTAAAAAAGCAACCACGAAAGCTACATTGGAGAAAATGTGAGCTGAAAGCAACTGGAGAATTAATAATAGTCATGGTAGTGTTCACATCGCAGGAGGTGGTAAAAGTTTTATTCTACTTTTCACTGTTTATGCTACCGTTCACATAAACAATGAATTTTGCCAATATTGTATTTTATAAAAGAGAATGTCTATCATTCAGTGGAGTCAGTCTGTGGTCTTTTGGTACAGTCTGTTTATCATAGTTGTAAACATTTTATCAAGTATACTACCACAGTTGCAGGAAAACTATTTCTGTAGAATCTTAGGTTGTTCTTGTTCTGTTTGTGGTCACAACATTTGGGGTTGTACAGAGAAAAGTAAGGGGAAAGGTTGGTTGGTATAAAAGACTATCTCCTTTAACATTTCAGGAATCCTAAATGTTCATATTTTATAGATCTCTTTACTTTTAGTCACCTTTAGATAACAAATAATAATGGTTGCACATATATGTATGCATTAATCACAGGTAATATTCCACCACTGACATGAAACCTTTGACTCAGAAAATACATAAAACTGTAAAGGTAACAGTTTCTGCAGTATAAATGTAGCTTGGAAAACTTTTTTTTTTTTTTTTTTTTTTTACCTTATTGGTCATTGCTCAATAGCCTACACTAGTGACCCATTTTAGGCTTCTCCATTTAACAACTATTTCTTATTGAAGGCCATACCCATTATCCGCCTCCCCATCCCAACACCCTCATGAACAAAACTGTGTCCAACTTTACCTTACCTTATACAGGTAAGGTAAAGGTACTTTACCTTATCTTATACAGATCCATTTGTCCAAATACATAGTAAAAAATCAAATCCATCCAAATACCAACATTCATTAAGCATTATTGTTTATATTATTGATTTAAAAAACAACTTACTTTTTGCATTTGTACAGTATCATCTGTATCATCATCAAAACCACATGTTACAAAAATGTACTATGTTGAAAATGAAATGAGAAATAAGACAGAGTGGTGCTGTCCAGTTTTTCATGCCATCCATTTGAATTGTCCAACTACACAGAGAGCCTGACCCACTGTTCAGAAACAGCTGTGTTACGATAAGATCATAACACAGCTGTTGACAGCCTGTCGACTCAGCATTTTTGGCTCACACCTTGGCGCTAGCTCGTTTGGGTGTGGCCAACAGATTTTTGGTAATTTCATGACCAGAGGTGCTGGCACACTGACAGTGTAGTTGTGAAAGGGGTTGGATTAGCAGGAATAAATTATCAGTAGGTGTGGAGTGGGCTGGTGTCAATCATGGCTGATCAAATCAGCTCCTCTCATCCCCCTTAAAAGCAGAGTGCTCCACATCATGGTGCATTGGCAGTTTCGTAATGGAGAGGGGAGTCCAGAACGTTTTCTCCCAAGAGGAAACAGATGTTCTTGTCTGGGAGGTGGAGAACCGCAAGGTGTGAACATACTGCACCCCAAATATGAATATACCGCAACCCAAATATGAATATCCAGCACCTCAAATATGCTGTCAAGAGCAGACAATGTCCCTTTTTAAGTTTTTATTTTGGAAGCTAATGAGTAACACAATAACCACACGTGCAGATACAACTAACTTTGTAGTACAACAACATGTGTTTACATTATTTTGTCAGTTGCCTGTAGTTTATTTTACTTAAGTGATTAAAAAGGTTGTGTTCAGTTCAGGCAACATTTGGCTACATATTGCCTTACTGTGAATAAGGCACGATTAAGCCATTTACCTGATTGCATGAACTGGCAACTCCCCATAATCATAGAACTGTGGAGATAGAGTTTTGTTGGCTAAGAAATAAATGTTTCCTGTCCCACCACTTTCAAATTTAACCAAAACAATTACAGCCATGATTCTGCTCTAACACATCATGTTGTTCGGCACTGCCATATGACTATCAGTATTGCCACTATAAAATGCCATGCTTCAGGCTCTATGCCAGGATGCCACCAACTGTGCTCCTGTACCCCTGATGATGAGAGTGGGATTGGTACTGTATAAACTTGGAAGCTGTGTGAAATGTCAAGTTATAACCAAACATTTAGGTGTGCACAAGTGTAATCCTAATTTGCAAAAGCTTGGAGGTAGTTGCGCAAGATTAAATCAAGGTACCATTTGGATGAGGCGTGCGCAATTGTGCAGCACTTTGAAAATGCACACCACATCCTTTAAATTACAGGCTGCAGATGGAACGCACAGACCTTGCATGCCAGTTTACGAGCTGCGTGGCACAAAATGCTGAGTTGACAGGCCTTCAGTGGCTATTCAGGCTAATGGTATAGGTTAATAGCCAACTGAAGCAGGACCCAGCCCACATTGAGCTCCCAGTGTGCATTTTGGGTCTATCAACGATAATACAGCCTCGCCCAGGTGACCCAGAGGCTGATCATGCAATCCACACATCCCAAAGGTGAAATCTTCTTTAACCAGAGCCATCAGACAGCTATAAACTATTATGGCAGCAATGAAATGAATGAGTAATAAGTATGTAGGCTTGGTCAAGAGACACCATGAAGGAATGGAGACACCATGAAGGAATGGAGCGAGCGAATGCACACAGCTAATAGCCTGCTACTTTTCCTCCCTGAAACTGTCTGAGAACAACTGTAAGTACCTGCTGCTAACAAATTCTGACACAACATTTCACATTGTGAATCTTCATCACTCAATTACTTTTTATTTTGGTTGTTGCTAGTGAAAGAGGATCAGTCAGCTAGCTATCTGGTGGTTTGATGTGATGTACACTAAATATATATGAACAATAATACCTATAATAACTGACTACACACCAATTGGCTGAGATGCCAATCTATGCCATACAAAATAACAACTTCTATTTATAGCCTCTATTAGATGCCAGCCACTGGGACTTTTTTTTTCTTTTTAGATTATTTTTTATGGATTTACTGCTTTACTGGACAGCACAGTTGAGACAGAGACAGGAAAGGGGGACGACATGCAACAGAGATCCCAGGCTGGATTTGAACCAGGACACACAGGACTGCAGTCTTACCAGGTCTTCTATTCGACTTCCATGTTTGACCTTTCCCCCTCACATTTCCCACTTGTTTTTTTGACAGAAAAGCACGGGGAAAAAGACAGATCACTTGCTGGGCTATGGAGACGGCGTCACAAAGTGTCTTACTTGACTTATACTCCATCCTGTGTTTGCTGAGGTGGGCCGTCACCTCTGATCCAGCTCACAGCCGTCACAGGTGCCTGGTCCTGAGTCAATATAGCAGGGCAGCATCATTTCTCCCATCTTTACCACATCACTATACATTGGGTCAGAGGACTCAGAATTGGTTTCAGGCTGCAGGCAAGGACCAAAAAGTGCTTAATGCATCAATACACCAATCATTCTTTCACTCAATTCAATTAATCGAAAGCTTAGATGTGAGCTTGGAAAGTAGAGGCACCTAAACAAACTGCAGTGTGAATGGCGAACCTGTAAGACTCTGTTGCCTTTGATGACATTACAATCTGGCTGCCCTGGTACACCATCATGTAGTGTAATCAGAGTAATCAACATTGACTACTTCTTAACAGCAATCAAGAAGGGAGTCTGCCTGCACAGAAAAAGTAGGCTATTTTGTATTTGGAATGGATGGTCTCTGCAACAGAAAGTTTTGTGTCTGAGTACCATCATCATGTCTTATTGAGCAATCCACTCCCCCTTGTGGTCACTGAGTGAGATTTCACTAGTAGAAACATACAGTATGTACATATGCATACATGCATATACTGTATGTGTTAATGTATTATGTGTGTAGTGTGTAGTTGTGTGTGTGTGTGTGTGTGTGTGTGTGTGTGTGTGTGTGTGTGTGTGTATATATATATATGTATGTGCCCACATGGAGTATACAGATCTGATAAAACAAAAACAAAAATATTAAATGGTGAAAATGGCTAAAATGTGACTAAAACTAATAAAAATTCTAAAATTCTAGCCAAAAAAACTCCCCAGACAAATTGCTGCCAAACCTCACACAGCTTCATAGAGCCTGATTTACCGAACAGCAATAGACTAACCAAGGTAGAAAAAGCCAGTAATGTGGTAATAATGCATCCCTAGACTAGTCTGCATCATGGCCTCCTCAGCAGCATTTTTTTATATGCTCTGATGAAGGCATAGGCCTAAGTTCTAAGTCTATTTTGGCTGATGCACACTTCTTCCTCCACTGTCAGTCGCACAACATGTCAGCGATGGAGAGGACTGATGGGTTAGTCAATGAGAGTCTAACAAATTAAACATTTTCATATTTCATTTAAAGTTGAAATCTGTTTCCTTACTGTCATTTGTTGCATCCATTCAATCTGTATAGTACCATTTTTCCCATCTGTAGTCCCATGGAGCTGGTAGTGATTCACTGTCTTGCTCAATGACACTTCAGCAGAGCAGATGCTTGCTGACTGGGGCCTGAACCTCACTCTGTCTAACCACTAGGTCACCCTGCTGCCCACTCGCCTCTGTAGCTTCTGTAAACCAAACCAAAACCAAAGCTCACTAATTTCTGTGTCAAGGCCCTCTTTGTTGTTGTTGGTGGTTGCTGTTGCTGGAGGGTCAGCTGTCCCTTTAGCCTGTGATTGTTGGGACAATTCAGTTTCTGAACTGCTGGAGAAGCCACAGTCTGCAACACTTGATGATGCCTCACAGTGTATCAACCTTGGGAAAGAGGACATTTGTGTTCTGACAGCACCTGTCTTAGCATTCCTGTTTCTGAACATGCAGCCTCGCCACTGGCTGAGTTTTTGGGTGATGTATTCCATATTCCAAAGATCTTTCTGACTAAGATTATTCCTCCTCCCTACATTTTCTCAGGTTATCAAATGTCTCTGTTTAGCTTGAGAAACTGTTCTGCCAGACCTTGCCACTCCCTCCTGATGATGTATTTGGTCCACAACCAGTTTTCTATTTTATAATGCTTTGTTCAATGCAGGTTTGCTTGTGCCAAGACCAAGGCCTTCACAACTCTGTCATAGTTTTATGTTAATCCAAGTCCCATTTATGTTATAATTTAAATTGATAGTGAGTACTGTTGTAGTAATTGTTGTCATGTGGTCCATACTTTAGCGTAGAGTTTATTTTAATTTAGGGCAATTACATTGTTAGCCACTATTTTCAGATTTCAAACAAATTTCAAAACATTTCCTCTCATGAACCATACTCACACTAAAATTGGTATGCAAGTTCATTGGACAGGCTTTAACTTAATTGGCAGAAAGTTTACATTGTTCAAACATTCATTAAGCAATATATTTTTCTTCATATGCACTGTATACATGCAGTATGTCCATCAATTTACAATTGCCATTGTTGAGTGGCATGTCAAAGTGAAAGTTAGATAGATAGGTCTGCTGAACAATTATTTTTAGTATCATTATCATTATTATTATTTTATCTGCTGAACAATTGCTGCTGCAATCTGCTCCCAATTTCTCCCAAAATGGAAACATAATTTTGCCATGAAACCCTTATTTTAAAACTTATACAATAAAAAATACATTTGATGAAGCTAAGTACGTTTGGTATGCAGGCGCCTTCAATCTCATTCTTCCATCCCCAAATTGTTTAGCAAAGACAAGGCATTATGATTTTATATTCCACTCCACATTAGAGTGCAGTGCAACATGGCTCATGGCTGCCAAGCAGATATGTTTGTTCTTTCTTTCTTTCTTTTTCTTTCTTTCTTTCTTTCTTTCTTTCTTTCTTTCTTTCTTTCGTTTACTCAGGTGTAATACTAGCATCTGTGATAGGCTTATTCATCACCAGAATTCTTGTTTATACTTAAGCCATATTGCTGCATTAAAGACCATCATGATGTAATTCCTGAGCAGGCCAGCAGGGGGCATGAGGAGTATGGGAGTTAAGATTTCACCCACTCCATATAGCCTATAAGCTCCAGGCAAATTTTTTTTTTTAGATCTTGTCACTTTCCCTTCCTGTATTATGATCAGAAAGTGTTGTAGGTGTTGTCTGAAAAAGAAAGGGAGGCCTAATAAAACCAGGAAGATGTGAGAAAACACAGTAAAGTGACACTCAAATTGTCTTGCGTGAAGCATTTTTTCTAGGCAACAGTTCACAAAGAGACACATCTTGTATAGTGATGAGACACAGAACACATGAGAGACAGCCTCATCTTATGCACTGTGTGGGAAGAAAGTCAGTCATTGCACAACTATGGACTTAATGAGATGACTATGCATAAAAACAAACACTTATCAATGTAGTATATCAAATAAATAAAGGGGAAACAAAGAAAACGTGCCTGGGACATAGGCAACTTCCATTTTAATTAATTACTTTTAATACATTTATTTCTGGTCTGGCCCAGCAAGCTCACTACCAAAATGTGTGTTCAAATCCATTTATTAGATGGATAAATGCATAAAATACATACAAAGTCTTGTTGCAAAAGGCATAAAAAGCTAAGATGCTGAATGTCCTCTCATCCTGTTTACCAGGAAGCTGGATTTCAAGTCGCTTCTGCTCAACTTGCAAGAATGTGTAGCTTACCCTGTTATGACATAAGCAGGCCTTTGTTTCCCTAAATCTGAATTATGCATGGCTGAATCCGTTTTACACACACACACACACACACACACACACACACACGCACACGCACACACACAGGCAATACACATGACACAGACTGCTTATGTTACAGTTTCATCCTTGTGCATGAAGGAGGCTTTCACACTTGTTTGTGAATGTGTGTGTGTGTGTGTGCGCGTGTGCATGTGTGCGTGCATGTACTCTGACGTCTGAGGTTGTCACAAACCTTTTACTTGTGTATCAGAGGAGCCATTAATTGTCTTTAAAAGTATAGAGGGTGGCAGGCAAAAAAAGGGCGAGGTGATGTGATGCTGACAGAGAGGATTATGGGTCAAGGTGTAAGACGAAAGGAATGGGCGACACCGTGGCATGTGGATGGCATCGGACAATTCGTCCTGATGAGAGTCCTACAGTGTCAAGATGGCAGATAACATCCTATATGCCTCTCTTATTTCCCCTGTGTGTTATGTGCAAAGGTGGAATACATGTCTGTTTTTCATTTTCCACTGAGAAAGGAGATACGCAGCATGGGCACAAAAGATGGAGAGTAGTTTTTGATTTTGATTTGCATGTAATGATGTGATGTTGTGACGTGTCAGAAGTGATATGACTTTGGAGTGTGAGGACATTACTTCAGAGTATCATTCCATACAGTATAGCCCCTATTGAAAAAACACATTTGTGAAATTGTCCTTTTCAATCTCACAGCTCTTGTTCTTATATAACCAACACATCAATACAGTATAATTGCAACGGAAATGCAATCATGCAGATTCACACAGGGAAATCACTGAAATTGTAGTGTAACATATTGAAGAAATTGTAATTTACCAGACCTAACCTACAGGATTTACATAATAGTTACGTTTTGTATTGTCATTATATTGGTGAGACAAAGCAACACTCTTTTACATTCAAGCTGTATTTTGTTCTTATCAAGACAGGTTTTCAGGATGTTGAGATAAGGAAAATATTTTGTATTTCACAAGTACAGGATGTGAGCATGTGGAAGGTGCAGTACAGTACAGTACATTTCATCAGGTCATGGGAACCTTTAGAAATTGCTGAGACAATTTTATGTGGATTTCTTCACTTTGTTGTAAAGGTAATAAACAAATTCATATACATCCTATATTGATGTTAGGCACATATTTTCCATTTGCTAGATTATGCTTTATTTTAAGGTACAGCATGTGTAAATGGCATGACATATGATAATGCTTTAGGCAAATGCCAAGGAAAAACATTGAAATATGTGCTGTCTTTAGCTTTTTGCAAAATTGACTGTCCAGGATTCCAGTTTTTTCACCTGGTTTTAACTACTAAGAAGAAAAAAAACAGAACAATATGAATATGAATACTGATGTCATTCACTCCTGTCTTGTGCAAAAAGGCATCAAGGCTGACTGGGACTTATGAGTTATTATCCCTCATTTGTTGTTGTCAGTTATTGGAATTGACAATCAAAACAGTGAGACAGAACTATATCTATGTGGCAGACCTCTCCAACTTCAACAACTTTACATCTCAGTGAAGTGAAACTCACCATGTAAATCAGTTCTAGTCCAGAGAAAATCCACTAAGCAACAAAATACCATAATACATGATGTCGCCCATGATGTTAAGCAACTGTGTAACTCCACTGAGATTCAACTTGTGTGTGTGTGTGTGTGTGTGTGTGTGTGTGTGTGTGTGTGTGTGTATGTGTGTGTGTGTGTGTGTGTGTGTTACAGAGGAAATTGTTCTGAGAAAATATTACAATGCTCATTGTATCCAATTCTGAGCATATTTACAGTGGTATATAGTGGTGTATTGTCCTACAGTAGCCCACACAGCTATACTGGCTAGTCATTGTGTCTGCATGTGTGCGTGCATGTGTGTGTGTGTGTGTGTGTGTATGTGAGTGATGCATATATTTCTCTTAGAGTAGAAGAGAGGAATATTTCATTAAAGTAAAAAGATAAATATGTAGTTTTAGTTTTAACACTAACATATTCTTTTGTAATCATATTTAATTCATATTAAGTCTTTTTTCTTTTGGGATGAGATGTTTTCATAAAGCCCCTTAGGGTTTCTTTGTCTCACTTGCACAGTTTGTATTTCTTGTTGGCTTATCTCTATTCATTGTTTTATCATTTGTATGTGCAAATGAATGAAAATTTAAATTGCAAGTGGTATCCACATACTAAACTAAGAACTAATAACTAATATCCTCCTCTCCTCCACCAAACCCTCTGAATGTCAAGGTAAAGATGTCTTTGCAGGCCTCTGGGACATGTTTAACAGATTGGTGTTGATGTTCACATCTTAACAGAGATGCACTGGATCTTACAGGTGAGCTCAACATGCTGCCAACAAACCTCTTTAGACCTCTTTGGTGTCTTCTCCTCTCCCACCCTCTGTATTAGTCTGAGCATCAGTTGTGATGGCAGTAGATTATTGATAAGGTGTGACGCTTTATTGTGCGATAAGAAATGCAATGTTCTTATTAATAAAAATGTGGAAACACCTGGAAGACTGGACATTTAGGAATAATTGAACTTTTCATTAACATGTCATTGCTACTGAATGTGAGGGCTGTTTATCAGTGTCAGAGGAACCAGATACAAGGCAATCTCACAGTGACGTCACAGCATCCCAGTCACAGTGTTTGGCTCGAGACCCTGTGAGGCAACATGTTCAGAATTTATATCGGCATGCGATGCTGTTATCTGTTGTCTGCGTGCATTTGTTTTGATTCTTTTGACAATAAAGCTCTTCCAGAGATTTGTACTGAGGTGTGGACTATCTGAAATCTTTAGCTGATTCGTGCCATTTGACGTTTTTGCAGTTCCTCTAATGCATTTTTATTCCGGTTAAATCTAAGAGGAAGGTCTACAGTAGCAATAGTCCATACTGCAGGTCAAAATGTCAAATATAGCATTATATAAAATACATCTGCTTACTTCCTATAAGCATTTCTGTACTACTTGCTGTTTATCACTTTGTGTTTATGTGTTTATCAGCACATCAGCTATTGAATACCTCTACTCACAGCGATGCATACACAATCAAACAGTCATCATCTTTTATCATTTAGTCAGACTACTGACTGTGCAACAGAGTCCAGTCTGGTTAAGTGAACAGTAGATAAAGAATGCCTTGCTGCCTGCAGCATGTGTTGAAACACTGTTATTTCAGAGAGAGACACCCTCCATATGAATTTAGTAGCAACAGTAGCAATGAGCTCCGGGCTTTTCTGCCTAACCTTTCATTGTAGGAGACAGGAGTCAGACATAATGTCATCAGGTAGAGGGTGAGTGCGGGTCAAGATGCGAGTCTTCCCATTGCCTTGGCTGATTTTTCAGCATTGCCTACTGGGTTGTATTCTTCCAAATACTGGGCTTGAAAAAAGCAATTTCAAAGCCAGAGACCAACGGCAGCAAATCAGCAAATACACCTATGAGAAATGGAATAGATTTGGACTACAATCTGAAGCTTCTGGCATTATTCAAGGAATGACAAATGCCTGTAAATGCATGAGACTCGAGAATCCACTCAATCATAAGTGACTCTCAAACCATATGGAGACATTTTTGTCAAAAGAGCTTATGTAACTCACACAGATGCAAATCCTTCTTCCCAAAATGGCAAAAGCATATTTGAGTAGCCTCATTTACTGAAGTGGACATAAGTATGTCCATGTCCGCTCCACTCAAACATAATGTACATAACGTCTGGACAGGACAAAGGGGAGCATCTCATTTGACAGAGCTTCATGAAGCTTTATCACCACTAGTTAGTGGCTTCTATTATTCAACCAGTCTTCTCAGGGCCAAATGAAAAGCCCATAAAATCCCTTAAGTGGCCAGCATCTCCACAAATTCACTTCCAGAGCCAAATGAATATTACGCAAATTGCATCAAAGAGGCAGAAAATAGATGTGATGATTATTCAACTAGATGGGTCAATATGCAATTTTCAAAATAGCTCAAATTGGCACTCAATGTGTCCATGACTTCAAATATATCAGCTGTAACCATAGTGACATAGTTGCTTTTATTTAAATATCATGTAAAATTCATACAATAAAACTGTTATAGTCCAGTGTAATGGAAAACAGGTACTGGATATTTGCCAGTTATATGGCCTTGTGAGCAATTATGTCCCTATAACTCCAAATGTCACCGGCACACAGATGATGTGTGGCTATCATCAATTGAAATAAACAACGCGCGTGTCCCTGAAAAAGCCATTTAAGTCAGCAAAGGACAATCATTAGGTTTCATTTGTGGATCCAGGATCTCAGGATCATCGTTCCACTATACTGGGAGGAGGCAGCTCTACATCTTATATTTACCATCTACAGACATTTCAAATAAATTAAATGCACAGCCATGTCTGTGTTCCAATAACTGATAAACTGATCAAGACGTAACACCGTTCCTTTTCAGAGTCCCGTCAGAGATACATTTTCACTTGGACTGTGGAGCGTAACACAGGCCAGTCCAAGCAGTTTGACTGGCACTCGGCCACAGGGAAGGCAGTGATTTACACTAAGGCAACACCTACGATTTGCCAACTGCGTCATTTCTACAGAAATCTGATTTACAACAATTGAAGGAAGACTATAAAAGCAGCAAGACACGGGTAGAAAGGTTTACTTTGGTGAGTGGAGCAGTGAAACTAACTCACAAATTCCCTAAGCATCTGTAAATCACTAACAAGTTTGGGTTCTGTTCTTTTCTAAAGGCATAACATTTTTGGATAGGTTGTACTGAACTGGCTATCAATGAGTCTGAGTATGTGACAGAGGTCCCATATGGTTGTAATGTGCGATGCCAGTAACAATATTACAAGCTGCTGACTACTGCATTATCTGCACATTAAATATATTGTGCAACATAATGTAAACAATTAAACAACGTTAAATTCATTACTAACAAAGAGAGTGGTGTTGTCTCCAGCATAATACTTCCATTTGGTCAACAGAGGGATTCAATCTGAATTCTGAGGGGCAGAGGTCAGATTTCATTCTTCACTTGGAGATACCACAGGAAAAAAAAATTGAATTGGACAAGAATATTGTGTTTTTGACATAAACATGTAAATACATATTTTTCTTGATTCTGAGGGATGTTGGCCCAGCACAGAAGGCCTATATGACTCTGATGGTTTTCCACAGTTAAAACTACAGCTGTTCACTTTCTTATCCAGTTGAACTATTAAACATCAATCCGTGCAAGCAAAGGAGCTTTTTTCCATTTTGCTATATCAATCAGGAAATATGATCAGGGCCATATAAGTAAGACGCTGTTCAAATTAGATTTTGAATTTACAGTTGTATCTTTTTTTTGGGGGGGGGACTCAGTCTACCCTGAGGTTTTACAATTTCATGTGACTGATCATGCAATAATCTTTCCAAACTATGTGAATTGAAACACCTTGGCGTAAATTATACAGTAATATCTGAGCTGCAAGCCACTGAAGGGAGTCGTGAGCAGTTTTGTCCCAAAACTTGAGAGACACAGAACTTATATTGTTTTAACCTTGTCTTAGTATTTTGCCTTCTAGGTGTATGAAAAATATTAAAATTGATTTTACAAGCTTAGATTTAACAAGTGTGTTTGCACTCGGCTACATGGCTTATCTTGAAAACACAAACATGGTGTTTCGCACCACTCTCCTCTAACAGTGCGGAGTACACCAAGGACCAATTTCCGTTATTTGAATGAAGTGACCTTTTCAACAGCCTGAGGCACCTGCAGACCACAGGGGCTGAGCCCAGACGGGTGCGAGACATGTACTGTACGTCCTTGACTCTTAATAAACTCTATAAATCAAAACTCGGAACTTCTCACCTATCGTGTCAGAAATTGAACTGTTACTTTGTGGAAGTTTTCAAGTGATTTGGTTTATTTTTCAGTGCCAATTCGCAAGCAAACGATGATTTATTGACAAAGCTCTGTGGTTTTGCAGGTCAGCCATTCATTAGACTACATTTTGAAACCTAATGAACAAGATGTGTGAACAAACAAAATCTTGTCATTTCCATTTTGGTGATAGGGACTTTCAAAAATGTTACACTATTCCATTGACTGATTATGCATACAATTTTGTATGCAACTTGTTCAGTATTATGACATTATTTGGCTTTTCCCAACAAACTAAAATGAAGTTACAGCGGTCATGAAAACATTCAGAGAGGATACTGCATTCTCACTTCAAATGAACCTCTTCAGGGTTTATCAGCAAGTGTCTGACCACCTCTCAAAGCCTAGGTAGTGTCGGCGCACCCTGGTGCATTCTCACCTCCCCAAACAAACAGACAAAGTGGCTGAATGCTCCGGGGTTTGATAGGACCACGTCAAGCCAGGCGGGCGTGAAAGCAGCCTCAGTGCATGTTCTCTAGGTGTGAAGTAAATGGCGCATGAATCACAGCAGGTAGTTACATGGAGACTTGGACTTCACTGTTCTGTGTATGTTAGCTTCATATCATCCTGTCTTTGCTAATAGCCATCTCAGTTACACTCACAGCACAGACAGGACGGCTCCCCTGTTGCATGTACTGTCACAAAGATGATGTTGTAGGTGTGAGAGAGAGGCTGGGATAATAAAACAACAGCGGCATTACAGAGATGGGCAGCAATTAATCTATTACTTTTCCTCTGGATTAAACAGAAAACTTTGGTCTCTCCTCATTGGGTATCATGGCTTAATTTCAGTGCAATTAAAATGTTTTATAATGGATGTTCACTTTGTAGTCTTCATCAAAACAGTGCATGTGATTACAGGCTTACTATTAATTAACATTACCTTTAGAGTTGTTCATATAGCCCATGGAGCTGCTGGTCTATACAGTGAGTTTATTGAGGTGCATTGTGCAAGCAGCTACCTGGACTGAGACGGGTTCAGGGAGGATGAAGTCTGACTGCCGTGCCGTCTCTCTGAGCCTCAAGCATCTGCCTGCCCTCTCTCTCTCTCTCTCTCTCTCTCTCTCTCTCTCTCTCTCTCTCTCTCTCTCTCTCTCTCTCTCTCTCTCAATTCCAATTCAATTCAATTCAAAGGGGCTTTATTGGCATGGGAAACATACGTTTACATTGCCAAAGCAAGTGTGAAATAAAAACAAAAAATGTACGTACGTCTCTCTCTCTCTCTCTCTCTCTCTCTCTCTCACTCTCTCTCACTCTCTCTCCTCAACTTGATAGTCACAGGCGGCTTGTCCTCTTGCTCTCGTCACAGCCACGCAATTGGTTGGGGGGTGGGAGGGGGGTGCACGGTGGGTGACCGCGACCGTATGAATTGGTCGTTACAGGAATTATTCTTAATAGAGCCGACCGTGTTCGTCCTATAAAAGCAGCGCTGTCCGGAGAGCTCGCTTCATACTTTCCTTTTCTCAGGTGCGTCCTGCGGACAGAGAGGCGCGTTATGGAGCGCACTTTTAGGGAGCAGCTCTTCTTTCTTGTGTTGTGTCTGTCTGTTCTCAAGGGAGACTCCAGGTACATTGAGGTAAGTCTTCAGAAGATACTTTAAACTGGTTGTCAAGTTGGATTTTTTTTTTTTTTTAGCTTGTCAGCTGTACACAGATAAAAGCCCATGTGCCTGTTAAACTTTAGCCCTTCAAACATTTTGCACAGGACAACGAGATAACCAAAGAAGAATTATATTCATTCTTCAACTCGGAGCTCAAGAGAGAAATACCTGGGGAATTCATTTATCGCCGACCCTTACGTAAGTCTAAAATCTGTGCTTATATTCCTCCTCCCCAAACAGCGATAGACAAAGGATCAGCAGTTTGACGTGTTTTCAGGGATGATTTCAAGAAACTTGAATTTAACTTGAAGGGTTGTGTGTGTGTGTGTGTGTGTGTGTGTGTGTGTGTGTGTGTGACAGAGATAGATAGATAGATGGATAGAGAGAGGGAGAAAAAAGAGAGAGAGGCTATTTATTGTATTTTTACTTGTATTTGTATGTCTCTGTCGCTCTCTCTTTTTAAATCCAAAATTAAAAACGGATAATTTTTGAATGGGATATGCCAGACTTCTTGTACTGCTCTCTTACTCTCCCCCTCTCTCACTCTCCCTCTCTCTCTCTCTCTCTCTCCCTCTCCCTCCCTCTCCCTCTCCCCCTCTCTCCCTCAGGTTGTCTGGACATGGTTGCAGTGGAGGGTCAGTTCACCTTCACAGCAGAGCGGCCTCAGCTCAGCTGTGCTGCTTTCTTCATAGCAGAGCCCAATGAGGTGATCAGTGTGGATTACGGCAGCGCTGACATCGACTGCAGGGGAGGGGACTTCATCAAGGTAACCTGCCTTCTCCCCAAAACCCCTCTTGCCCCTGACATCCTGCACTAAACACCCCCCACCAGGTCTGCCTATAATCTCACCCAGTATCTGCTCTTGTATTTCAGCTCATACATCAAACTCTGATTTGAAAGATTGTTTTGTTAATGTCATCATTCTGTCAGACATAGAGCTTCAGTAGCAACATTGTCAGAAATGTTTTTCCCAATAATCTCCTTGTAATCCCCTGCTCAACTCCCAGTTTAAGGACACTGCTTCTTAGCTCTATTAGCTAATTCTGTGTACATTTAGCAGATGATGTCACTGATGGTGAAATGGTGATGGAGTTTATTGTGGCTTTGCGTGGTACAACCTATGTTTGATATATTGCAGCCTAATACCCCCGTCATTAGGCTGCATTTGCTTCTCTAAACTCAGAAACACTTCCTGATTAGACAAAAATCTCCTTTAATATAGCAAGGCTATTTATTGTCTATATAACCTGCTTACTTTAGGTAACCTGTCCTCGAGACACTTATCCATGTTGTACTGTCCTGCACAGGGTTGCTCTCTAAGTGCTTAACTTATCATGATAGATGATAGTCTAAATCTTAAATGCTGCGTTCACAGACCAAGATTTAACAAATGCACTCACGGTTTAAAAGTAATTATGATCTACTGATTCACTTTGGAGACCGAGATTAAATAAAGACGTGGATTACATCTCCCAGAAACCTGCAGAAATCAGTTTCGACTGAATATACAACCCTAGCTTCAGCATCTCCCTGTCAATGTGTCCCACAAAGGTGTTTGATGGCTGGGTGATGAAAGGAGAGAAGTTCCCCAGCTCTCAGGATCACCCTCTGCCTCTGTATGAGCGCTATGTGGACTACTGCGACTCAGGATCCCTAAGCAGGACTGTGCGCTCCTCGCAGAATGTGGCCATGGTCTACTTCCGCATTCACAACGCCGGCAGCAGCTTCACCCTCACTGTCAAGAAGCTCATCAACCCCTTCCGTGAGTAGACTGTCATGATCACTAAAAAAAAAATGCTTCAGCTTTCATCCCACTTTGGGACTCCTCTTCTATACTGTTTGTATGTAGAATGATCAGATTTGAACAGCAATTAATGTGTGTGATGGAGGCTAATACAAGGCTGGTAGGGTGCTTTATGACACTGAACCTAAATTCAGTTGTTAAATGTCTCTATTATAGCTATGTGATAAGCTTCAAAAATTGCCTTCACTTTTGCTTACATGATTCTTGACTTGAATTCTGTTGTCAACAGTTAATTTGTTTTAGTCATTTCAATAATTCAATAAATTTCAATAAAGTCATACATTTGGTTTCACAAACCTGTTCTAATCAACAGAAATCAAAAGATGGATCATTAAATAAGAGTTTTGTTGAGAGGTTTAGAAGATAAAGAGCATGAATTCACCTTTTGTGCCTTTTTAAGCTGGTACATGTAAAAAATGCAGAGCTGTTTGATATAAGTATGTATGGCATCCTTGCTTGTTTGCCAGTACATGTGCTTTGGCACTAATTTGCATATAGTGTGTTAGTGTGTGTGTGTGTGTGTGTGTGTGTGTGTGTGTGTGTGTGTGTCTCCGCGTAAGGACATCATGCCAACCCTCCTAACACGCCTCGTCTCCTTCTAGCCTGTAACGTCATCTCCCAGACACCAGAGGGCAGTTTTACAATGTTGATCCCCCAGCAACACAGGAACTGCAGCTTCTCTATCATATATCCTGTGGAGATCAAGATCTCAGAGTTCAGCCTCGGACACCACAACAACTTTCCCAAGGTGAACACAAACATCACTCAGTGCAAAATGCATAGCACTATGACAGCTTACCACTGATTTCCTTGCGAAATCTGCCCCTGCTGGTGCTCCTGCTTCTTCTACTCTACTTCTTCTACTACTAATCTGCTCTCTGATGTGAATAGCTCTCTCTGCATTGGTTATGTCCCTGACTATAAGTCTTCAGCCTCCCCCCCCCCCCCCCCCCCCCCCCACACACACACACACTCCCACCACATCCATCAGTCCTTAATAACTAATATAATCAGGGGTTAAAGTGCGTTCCGGCACCTTCGATTAATAAGTAAATAAATCTGATTGGCAGCTTCATACATAATAATGTCAAGCGAGTTCACAGGGTTGCCAACTCTCACGCATTGACCGTGAGACTCACGCAATTGACATTTTTCACACGCTCTCACGCCACAAGTCCATTTTCTCACGCAGTGAAAAATAATTTCATAACTGATAACGTCGCGGCGTGAAAAGAGACACTGACAGCGCACGGACAGACGAGACAGAGCAGCACCGTGCAGCAGAGAGTTATTCAGACCATCTGAATAGCGAGAAACATACACAAATCTATTATATTGTCATTTATTCCCATGCATGGTGCTCAGAGTAATGTCAGTCCGCGGCTCTTCTGCGTCTCTCCCTCTCCTCTCGCGCCGTGCGCACGCAGACAGGAGTGAGAGTGAGTTACTATGGTTACGGGGACGCTCTGTGTCTGTCGCTCTGAAACTTTCTCGCGATTCCCAATAATAGGTTTTTAGGTTAGTATGCCAATGCAAAATCATGAATGTAAGCACCTCAATGCTGAAATCTAGTAATATAACATAATTTTACATTTTTGGTTAACATTATACAGGGTTGCTGTTTCTTGACTTAATCCAAGGGGTTAGGTGGTGTAGAAATGCAGGAAATTTGTTTTAAATTACTATTTTTTTTCTGATCCCCCCACCAATTATGTATTTTACCCCCCCCCCCCCCCCCCCGGAAACAGGGTTCCCCCACCTGCCAAATCCCACTTTAACCCCTGAATATAATAGACCTATTTCGAAGGCACCTTTTTCTCCAAAATTTTGGATTGTGTGGTGTCTAAGCAAATCCAAAAAATAAATATTTAAAATTTTGAAAAATTTCAGGTTACAAAAAATCTCCTGATGAGTGCAGATTTCAGACTGGATACAATTGATAATGCTATTGTCAAATTGATACATATTGTGTAATTGATAACCTCAGGAATGGGCTTGGTATATCTGGGACTGCCCTGGCTGGCTGTCATTATACATGTCAAACTGAATGTTTCCAAACTCTGCTGGTGGTTCTTATGCTTCATTAATTATGTGTGGTGTGCCTCAAGGCCCAATCTTTGTGCCAGTACTGTTTTCTTTATATATGTGTTACCAATTGTCCACATTATTCATCTGCATAGCAACTTCTTGCACTGCTATGCTGACAATACTCAGCTGTATATCTCACAATTGGTTTGGCCGATGTTACAACTGTTGACTGACTAGTTGATGTCAAAGACTGGAAGTCTTAGAATTCTTTTACATATCACATTGTCATTTGTGTGTGTATTTTAACATCTCTGCATAGGCTAACTGTTAGTTTTAGAATTTATTCTAAGACTTATCTAATTACTTTTCAGGCTCAGCTTTAGCCCCTCCTAAACTTGAGCACAGCTTGAGAGACTGGCTATTTCAAAGTTGAGGCTAAAGCCCAGTGGTGAATGGGCCACTGCTGTCCTTGCCTATACACTTTGGGACACACTACATGACAAAGTTTGGGCTTACAAAATCAGTGTCAGCTTTTAAATAACTTCTAAAACATATTTTTACTGACGGGATTTACATAATTTAATTATATTTTATTTTCATTGTATACACCAGTATTAGTCTATAACCCTTTTATTGATTAATGTGTGCCATTTTTATTGTTTGCTTCATGTTATTGTATTTATTGCTCTCTTAATGTAAATCTTGTAACTTTGTAACACTTTGTTTTGATAAGTTCTACATAAACACAGTTTATCATTGCTATTATTTGTACTATTATTATCATTATTACTAATACTATTAGTACTGCTAAGCTATATGGACTTTAAGACACACACAGACACACTGGCCAAATATATACCAAAATTGTACTGAGTTAATTCACAGTGACAAAGTGCATGGCACTGGATTTAATAGTTTTTGATAGATAGTATTTGATGGTAAAGCCATGTGTTGCTCTCCACAGAGGTCCGTGACTGGATGTGCAGAATCAAGAGATTTTGTGGAATTGCTAGGAGGAAATGGCATCGACACGTCCAAGATGCTCCCTGTCGCAGACCTCTGCTACTCCTTCACCGGCCCCAGTGAGCACACACACCTCTCCCTGCCTCCCACATTACAGAACCTCTTGGTTGTACTAAAGGAACTGTAACCTATATTAAGCTTTTCTCTCCCTTGCCCTGCAGCTCATCTGAAGATAGGCTGTGACAACACGGTGGTGAGGATGGTTTCCAGCGGGAAGTTTGTCAACCAAGTGTCTTTCAGCTACCAGCTACTGGACCACCAGGAGCTCCAGAGGATCAAACTCAACAGCGTGGAAGATTTCTGTTTCAATGACTGATCCCAACAGGATCATAATTTGCCAAATGTATCATTTGACTGCAAACAGGAAAGCTTAATGGTTTTTATTTTATTTAAAAAAAAACACAGGTCCAGCTTGCCCCAAATGTTTACAAGCAATTCAAATGTAAACAAAGCATTAACCATTTTAAAGTACATTTAGGTTTAGCTGTCAAATACAGTCAGTCCCTGTATGAAAAGCTTACTCAATTTGTTTATCAGACAAAATGTCTTAAATCCAAAGACGTAAATATAAAAATTAAATTAGATCAACAAGTCATAGTGACACCACAGGAGGCGCTTTGTCCAAAATTCACAATGGGGCTTTAATTAAGAAATTAATTTATTTTTTCATTTTATTTTAACCTTCTTTAATTCGTTATATGATATGGTTGTTCAAGCATAATGAAGTGTTCTCTTGTGTTTGCTGGAACTGCTATTGTTTTTCCTTCCTGTTTGTGTACAATACAGTATGTTTGTTTATTGAGATGAGACTGAAGAAACTGTCATATGACATATTAAGTTTATAGTCAACATTCTTTAAAAGGGATGGTGCTAAAATGAATGTTTCCTTCTATTTATTTTGTTAAATGATACATATGGACGTGCTGTGTCATTTCCCGCCACATATAACATAGGAGGCAATAGGTAAAGTATTCAATATACTACAGAAAAGCTGTTATGCATATTTATTTGTATAAAAACTTTTTTTGTAATAAAATTAAACTGCATGACAAAGCACTCAATTATGGTTTTGTTGTCTTTTCCATTTTGCTCTATTTCTCAGAAATGTGATTCCTAATATAGTTGTGGAGAAACTCACAACAGAGATACACCACCACATCTCCACTGGTAAACTGATTCAAGACTGATTCAAGACAATTTGAAACAATTTACATTCTTTGTCCTACAAAGAGAGATGCAGAAGGTTAATATGAATATGCTTCAATAGTAGGCTAGTTAATTTTAACAGCTCTATAAGGCATTTGTCTACATGCAGAGCACAGTTACAAAAGCAATTCCTTTCAAGTCTCTTGGTCCTCCTCAGGTGTCATTCCTCATTCTACAACAGCTTGATTTTCCTGTAATTGATACAGTTTCATGTTCATTGGGATGCAATGTGTCACCATCCAACAAGATAGCACAGTATCACAGCAAGTTCTGGAGAGCGAGAATTGAACATTTCAAGGCTATGTGGGTAATCTGCCCTATTCTGAGAAAATGACAGTTTATCAGTTGAATTATTACAGTTTATGTGGATTAAATAGGAATAATGAACATAGATATCGTCACAAATGTAATTATGTATGCATATTATGTTCTAAGGAAATGTCTGCAAATATGTCTGCTTGTTATGTGCAGTGCACCATTAGATTAATTTCAACATAATGAACAGCATAGGAGGTATTCATTGCTCCACCTTTCAAGACATATAGCTTGACACCACAATATCTGTATGTTCAGCATATTGAAGTGTGCTGAAATAATGTGCCAACACTTCTGTCAAGCAGGAAACAATACATGTCTACAAACTTTAAAGGCACATTTTCTGATTTAAGTTGAAATGTTTGAGTGGCAAAGCATGGGAAATCAAAACTGAGTGTGACCTGAGAGTGCCATTTTCACATTTTATGGAAAAACAAGATGAAATCTACAATATGATGTATCAATGTCAGAGAAAAAATAGGGACTTTATTGACAAAGACTTGCAAGCCTTTTTAGATCCTCTCATTGTAGTTCAGTAGTAGCCAGATGTCAGTCATTGACACTAGCACACTACTTTTTTTTTTTTTTTTTTTACCTTTATTTTACCAGGTTGTCTCATTGAGATGCAATCTCCTTTTCAAGAGAGACCTGGTCAATAATAAAATAACAATAAATGTGATTTGTGAAGATGTGGGCGTATTGATTGTCTTTCAATTTATAGATCATGAAATACTAATCTGAGCTCAATTCATGAGGATTTTCTTTGACAAAGAGGAAATATGGATGGGAGTTATGCGAGCCAAACAGTGTGAGAGCAAATCACAGTGATGTCTGTGAAGATATAGATATAGATATATATACTGTATATATTTGATATAATCGTTTGATAAATTATGTCTCACCAACTCCATTCAGGTTTTCAGGGCCATATGCCACCTCATCATCTCCTCTGATGGTGTCTCTTTCTCCCTCTCTACAGGATGGCTGTGTGTGGTACGCCACCCCTCACCATCTCTAGAGAGAGAGCAGCAGGCAATATCTCTGAAAATTATGGTTCAAATGGTCCCAACCAGTGATTAAAGGTCTGCAGGTGTATTATCATTGTCAGACACCTGCAGCCCAGCCAGTGTTGAAGAAGTATCTGATAAGGACCAAGGTCCTTCCAGGAGGAAGTGGTGTGTGCATGTGTGTATGCGTGTGTGTGTGTGTGTGTGTGTGTGTGTGTGTGTGTGTGTGTGTGTGTGTGAGTGTGTGTGTTGCTGTGGTGATATCATGGCTCCTGTCATCCTCCATTGGTCTTGCACTAATTGAAATTGGCATAGTACAGGTGAAGAATGGATACAGAGCAATTGTGCAGCTGTCCAATTCAGAGTCTAAAAGCGATAGTTTAAGGGTTTTTTTCAGTGTCACTGGGGCTGAAAAAATATTTATGAGAAAAAGTTGTTCTCTAAAGATAGTTATATTGTGAAACAGTTTCAGAGATGTTGTTGTAAAAGAATTGTGTTGTGTTATATATTGCATTCTGGACTGATGATGGGCGATGATGATTCTATTGAGCTAAACCGAGGCACAGGCTATTACTCTACAGACTGGGAAAACTCAATCAAGCTTGACATTTAGATCTGGCCTTTCTGGGAGGAAAACTATCAATAATCTGTCAGTCACTCAGCAGGTACTACAATTTTGAAAATTAGTGTCTCTCAAAAGTACACACTCATATTCATGAAGTGCAAATTATTTGTTGCTTTAGTAGTAGGAAATAGTGGAGGAAAGAGAGTCAACTGCATTTCAGTAACTTCACTTATATGTGTGTGTGGTGAATCAGAGACAATTAGGGACATTATATGTATATGTCTGAATAATAATTTTGTATAAGATGCAAGATGTTTGGATGGACACCGTTTTCACTTGATTGACTTCATTGACTTACAAATCTTCACAATGATCTGACAGAGAGTGTGTCAAATTATTTGAATAGCACTCGTCCAGCGCTGTTCAGATATTGATTAAATCAAGAATTCTCTATTTTTTTATGAAAGTACTACAAATGTAATGGCCGGGGCCTTCATTTGCTGTTTTCTGGGTCTTGGGCCACCCATCATTTTAAATAAATAAATCTAATATTTTTGGATTGGTTTAACACAGAATCATTCATTACTACATAGTGGTAGAGAGATCAAACAGAATACCTATTCTCTCAATATATCCTATCATTGGGCTAATTTGCATAGGCTATATCTGTTGAATTATTGAGATTTTCAGAGCACAACAAGGTAAAATAAAACAATGTCAGAATATCAATTTCAATATCAAGTTTTCTATGGAGATCCATTTACGGCCATGATATATTCATTAATATAGTGTTCATGTTTAAATCATGCTTAAGTCATTTTATTATAATGCATCTATATCTGGCCTGCAACTCTTCCAGTTAAATAAGGATTGCATCACCATATGTATTATTGTAGTACTTATCAGGTGCTTAGATTTCCTTTTACTCTCTGATTTGTATGAATGGAGAGTCCTGTTACTCCAGTGGGTCACATTTTTCTTCTTCTTCTTCCATGCTTCCTTAGCCACCATCAGCCCAGAGAGATAATATCCCTTTCTCCTTGATGTGTGACGTCTTTGCCCCCTCCACTGTTTTTTTTCTTTTTATCCCCAACATCCCCCTGCTAGAGCGACACCGACCGGGTCAGGAGAGTGACACAGATGTACACTCATATTCTTTCTCTATATTGCAGCACACAAATCACTGTGGAAGTCATAGAGTATGGTATGAATCACCGGGGCCGTTATAAGTGATGCAAAGCCCATCCAAACCTTTTCGTTCCAGTGTGGGAGACAGATTAGGCGGTACAATGCCAAACGGCACTATGCGGTGCAGATAAGGGCTGCATGGTGGCATTTTTCACTGTCGTCTTGGCATCATCCCCCGAGGGATGACCAAACTGTTTTCCGGGGTAAACCGAGCTGCTCTGGAAAATCTGGCCCTTCACGTGTTGTTTGTAATAGGATCATCTTCCATCTGTCACTGAACAGCGCTAAAGGTGGAAAAAAAAACACAATGAAGGTGTTTCTCAGGTGATTGTCATTGTCTCTCTTCCTGCTAAAAGACAAAAAAAAAATTGTGGAGTTGTACATTGTTATAGCCTAAATTTGGGGGGAGGGCCTTAAGCGTTACATGTTTTTGCCTCTGCTGCTGTATCATTGCCTTTTTGTGTGGGACACAGCAGAAACACTCATAGACAGAGACACACACATTCAAAGACACGAACAACGCAGACATATGCACACACACACTACAAAAACAGATATGCCATGTACAATATATTATGCTCCTCTGAACACCATTTTCCATGTTCCTCGTTAACACTTGCAGCTGTGTACCTTCGAACATGACTGAGCATACCGCTGCTTAGTGTAGTGAGCTGCATGAAGGACAAAATGCTCTATTCAAGAGGGCACAGGGCAAAACCACTTCAGTTTTCATATCCTCAGTGGAGGCTGTGTAGGTTATCGAGGCAGTGTTGATGATAAGTTTAAAGGTTCCTCACTTTTCCTAGTCGTGCTACAGTACGGGCTACAGCCCATAAAATTGGTTTCTTAAAGTGGATACACCCCTAATACACACACACACACACACACACAGGTCACTCCAAATGAGGAGTTATGACACAGACAGTGACGCACAAGGTGACGGAAGGCAGAGTGGACAGCATGTGGGAGATAAGGCCTCGGGGCACATTTTAAAGACGTTCTTTGCAGGTAGCTGCATTTGGACGAGAGGCACCTGAAAGTGAGGAGAAAATGTCCTGAGCCTAAAGTAGGGTGTTAGCAAGCCAAAATGAAATGTTAATATTATGTGCTGTAAGTTTGTAAATGTACATGTAGAACTTCTCTAGAAGCATTTCTCCTCATCTTATCCATCCTTCCCTCCCTCCTTCTCTCTTTCATTCCTTCCACTTACTGAACATTTCTTTTTCTTATCCAGTTCATGGTGATAATGATGATATTAACATCTATGTTTTTTTTTTCAGGTTGTCTTTTGTGTGTGATGCTCATTTTTATCAATTTATCACCTTTGCCCTGTCCGTTCCTTTCATTTTCTCTACTCTCCCTTCGTCCCCTTCATATATTCTTCCTCTCCTACTTATTTATATCACACCTCTTGACACCCCATGCTCGTTCTCTCCATCTCTCAGGTGTCAAAGAAGTACATGAACCTCATCTTTTTTCTGCTTGTCACATTGATCTTTTTTTCTGTCTGACCATCAGTGTCTCTGGTCAGAATTCCCCTCCTGACTCCAGAGTGCCTGATGCGTCGTTTTGCCATTCAGCGCTCTCATCCATCACCGTACATTCTGCCCGCTGAAAACTGTGTGTATGTGCATTTCATATACAAGCATCTTTGTCTAAAACGTTTCTCCACAGCATCCTTTAAGCAATTCTGCATCCCTGTGTCTTAAATATCACATCTGCTTCAGAACTTTTCATGTGGTGTATACTACTGTCTGTCCTTCAGAGGGCTGCCTGTGCTATTTCTGTCATTTATTAACACTCACATGATATGACAATCATCCATAGGAAACTGTATCAGAGGTAGTCACAACAGGCAACTCAAACTTTTCCATCTTTACTGAGAAAAACCCCTCATTCTGGAGTGTGTGCGTATGGTGAAGGTGGGGAGAGGGGTCGACAAACGTAGGGCTGAGGATATAAATATCCACATTTCAAATCTATAAAATGGTATTTACGATTGATTGCAACCTTTTCTAAATTGAACAAAAAAAACATAATTACTGCATTGCATCTTCCCACAGGAGATAGGATAATTATCCTGCTCAATTACAGCCAATCAAGGCAAAGTGCTAGCGGTGAGGATTTGTGCAAGCACCATCTGCGGAGGATTCATATGAAGCATCACATTGTACGGGAAGGATTTTTTTTTTTTCAGTCATTTTCCTTCCACGTCACAGCTGAGAATGTCACCGCAAATAATTTTACAGTTTGGTATTTTGGGAAGGGGACGTACAGAGGAAACCCTAACAAATGACAGTCTACAGTTGTGTCCTCTCAAGGTGAAAATATCATTTCTGCTCGAGGGGAAGACATGTGTCATTGTGATTGGCAGGTGCTGCTGGACCCAGGTGGTCTGTGCGTATTGGGATCGCCATGCGTCATCAAGACATGATACACAGTCACTTCCCAAAAGCACAACCTCTCTCCTTGAGATATGGCCGGTAAGTGGAAGCTGAGAGTGAGAGAACACATGCAGGACGACTGCACTGGCGGAGACTCACACACGCTTGATGTCTCACACACACACACACAAGACACACACACATGCAAGTGCCCAAACAAATGCAATACAAGCTGTACGTTACAGTGACTGTTGATGCTTAAGTAATTGTAATTTATTTTCCTAGATAAGTTGTCATATTCCAAGTCATTCATGAAAGTCAAATATTGTTGGACAACAGATTGGCGATCATACTTTTAAAATGATTTGATATTTGATAGCAAATAAATTTCATGAAAAAATTTGTCACACAAACAGATTTTCTGATACAACACACAACATTAAAAAGCATGAACACATTAGGGAGGGGAAATATATAAGGAAAATGTTACAGACAGTATACAGTAAAACCCATATCACTGAAACAGAAGGTAAAAGATTGGCTTACATAATGTACCTGTATTTATTTTTCTATTATTCTGAAATGTTTGAGGACAACATGAGGAAAACAGGCTTGTGTCCTTGGGGAATGGAGACAATCTGGCAGCAAGACTGACAAGGGAGCAAAATGTTTCCTACTAGCAGCATCATCAGGGTGTGACGATGACTAAAAGAGGCCAAAATGAAATGTTTCACTTTTGACATTTGAAATCTACGAGGAAGGACAGTCTCAGCAAGGACACTTGACAAAAAAATAACAAATGACAGATGGTTAAAAAAAAATAAAAAATGTTTTAGATGACTTAGAGAAATCTTTTTAAAGGGAAATACCACTGAATTTCAGCCATGTTATTCCTAAGAGAGTCTGATCGGCAATAGTGAACATTTTACACCGTCTTTCATAGACAAAACCAAGTGAGA
The DNA here is from genome assembly GCF_048128805.1 of Centroberyx gerrardi. NCBI lineage: Eukaryota > Metazoa > Chordata > Actinopteri > Beryciformes > Berycidae > Centroberyx > Centroberyx gerrardi. Next base: position 26,494,974 of record NC_135998.1, read on the forward strand.
AGAGTTTTTACCTTTTTTTGTGATGACACACAGCTCCATACAAAATGAAAAAGGTGACAGTGACAACACCCAGAATCATTTTCTGGGGAAAAGGGCACTGTCCATTTTCTGGTATAGAAGCAGTAACACCAGTCTAATACAAATTCTTAAATTGTTGTGAATCCTGTATTTATTGCACTATATATATAGTATTTTATGTAATGCCATTGTTTAACTTTTGAAAAGATACGTCATCAAAGTGAATATTTGACAAATGAAGTTGATAAAGGCTTTTGGTTGGTTTCTGTTGGTCTACTTGGTTTTCTTCTTCTGCTGCTCTTGGAAGAAGTCGTTGCAGGCGACAGTGAGGGCGGCCACCAGCACAACAAACTCATTGAAATCCACCTCGTTGTCTTTATTAGAGTCCAGGTCATTCATGATCTTCTCCACCAGCATTGGGTCCTTCTGAGACTGGACACAAAACGGAAGAGAAAAGAACATTAATCCAACAAGCAACCAGCCTTTATCCTATCAGGTCCTATGATGGAGATGGTGACGATGAGGATGATGTCACGTCTTTTAATGCCTCATCTGCATAATGGTAAATTTGACTTGTCTAATCCAATTTTATTGACTGTTCCTAGCTCTTGAGCAATTAGAAGTACTTGCAGCACATACTAGACTTTAGTCAGGATACAGAAAATGTCAATCTGTCCAGCTGAGCAACATCTGAGGAGACACCACACGCCTGTCATTTGATTGTTATTGGAGCATAATATTGACTGTTACACTGCCCAAGGCTCTGTCTAAACCTGCCATTCATGTCCAGTGGAGACCAGAGTGACGCTGCTGTTAAATGACCCGTGAGCTGCAGCTGATCACACAAGCCCTTTATTGCATCTCTCGTCACTCCAGGATTGAGAGACAAGACATCTTTTTCCATTTCCACTCTCTCACCTCCAAGGCAGTAGTGATCTTTATGTTGTGGCACTCTGTCATGGCTAGCCAGGCAGCAGGGTGAACGATTGAGAGATAATGGACATAGGAAGCAACGATGAAATTTGAACTGAAAGTCAAAAAATGACCCTAAGTTTTGCCATTATACATTTAAACAGAGTAATAATAAACTCAACTACACAAAACATTTTAGCATAGGTTAAATGTAAATCCAACCCAAAACGAATTCAAACTTATATAACTGATATGTTTTTTGTTTTTTGATTCAGAAAATATCACCGCTGCCCACAAATACATTCCATGTAGTTTTGATTTTTAATGGTCAAAAGACTCAAATTCCTTGAGCACCACCTCAACATTGTTATCCACTAGCTAAAGGATTGTATAAGAATTAAAGTTGACCAAATATATCACAAATAAAATGAAAACACATAAACAAAAACCTGCACATCATATCAGTAAGAATTTTGGTGTTCATAGCTCAAACTTTATTTTTTATTTTTCACCTTTATCCAGGCAAAGTCGACTGAGCACGCTTGCCCTTTTCCAGCAAAACCCTCCTCCACATTCAAACATATTAAATATTAAAAATATTCACACCTGCCCAGTACAACCCAAGGTTATTAGACTAAAACTAAACCAAAACTAACACTGAACTAAAGCTTGTAAATGTTTTTAGTTTTCATCTTTTTGTTTATGTGCAGGGTAAAAGAGAATACATTTTGGATGGATAATGTTTGGCCCCATCTGGTGGCCCTGTATTATTATTTTTAGCTAAATGATCTGAATTTAGATTGCTGTTGAGTCTGCTAGAACATTTCATTTGAGCAGCATGAAGCCGAGTGGTCCAAACTTTGAGTTAGTTGAGGATGTATTGAAACATTAATGTAATTAGATTTAAAAAGCATGGTCTGTTGTTTATATTACACAATACCTGTTGAAAACATATATATAATACCTGTTCTGAGCTTTAAAAAAAATACCACCCTTACCAAAAATACTAAAACTAGGACTGACGGTAAATAAAAAACGAAACTAAAATTAAACATTTGTTACAAAAAAATAAATAAATAAATAAACCAAAACTACCAAACTAACAATGAAAAATAACTGAAACCAAACTGAAATAGAAATGAAAATTGAAAACTAAATAAAAATAAAAACAAATCCCAAACTATAATAACCCTTTTACAACCATATTCTTACTGTCAGCCACTGGGAGCTGCCCAGTACAACTACAGTCTTATGCTGCTGGTCGCTTGTTGTTGAGGAAGGTGAGAGCATTACTCATTCTCTTTCCTCACCTGTCCGGGGATCAAACCGGTGACCATCCAGTCACAAGCTTCTCTAACCTCCACTGCTGCCACCCCCATCTGGGTAGATCTCCCAAACTAAACAATATATATCCTAAAATAAGTCCTAATCCATGAAGAGCTGATTTAGGAATGCCTAAGTTTCAAGTTAGGGGAAACTGATACCGAGTGTTGGTCTCACTGGGGAACAGCCTCTTCTCAGAGGTGACTATTGCCCATGGGGATGCGATGACATCACGGGGGTGTCTATATTTGGAGGCGATATGGGCCACTGATGATGATGTGTGAGCACCTGAGGCTTCCATCCACATGAGGGAGGACAAGTGAAAAGGAAAAAAAGATGAAGGCACCAGAGATTTAACTCTTAGGCCTTGGCTTTGCTTGATGTCTAGGTCTCAATCATTTGAACAGGCAGACCTGCACCACTGCTATCATAGAGGCACAGGGGCCGGTGCTTATCTGAAATGGCTTCATCTATCTCTTTCTCTCCGTCCTATATTTTCCAGACGGTTATGATGTGAGAGCCAGCAGCAGTTACAGTTTGACAGCAGGACTGCAGTCAACAAGAAAACAATTTCCTACAACGGGGTCAAAACAGTCTTGATTGTTTAAATCGTTTGAAAGCATGGTTGTCTAATTTAATTTTTAAATGAGTCAATAGCAAGGCATCAGCCTGCACTAAAGCCCTTAATAAGCAAATCAGCATGATTACTGCTGCTCATGATGGATCAATTGGGGAAACGATGAGAGATGAAAAGGTCACACTCTAGTAAACCAAAGCATTCCCAGTAATCAACATGTTCACTGTAATGATGGTCAGATGTCTTCAGGGAAGCAATCTCTCTATTCAAGCTAACGGATTCATCAAAAGTTTATCAAACAGCAAATGTGTAAAATTGCGAGGACATATTCTGAGAGAGTATGGGATATCTCATCCTACTTGTTCTATCATAGTTGCTTAGCTCACTTATACTACATCTGAATTGCTCCATTAAGCGGAAGACTGGAAAAACAACTGTGACACAACTGTGAGACAAAAGAGGGAAGCCGGTATAGACCTCTCACACCAACAAGCCTCATTTTTTTCAAGTGTACTTAGTGTGAGATATGAGAAGGTTCTCCACCAATTTGCTAAGGCCCTCTTAAATTCTAACAAAGATTATAATAAATAAAAAAAAACACCCTGATTAGTGGAAGAAACTAATACTAATACTGTTGAAATGTCTACTTTACCGTGAGGAAGTCGGTGAGCTCACTGTTCAGGAGTTGCTTTAACTCCCCCTTGTTGAGTTTGTATTTGTCTCCGTCGTTTCCAGAGTAGTTGTAGAAAACTGTTATCAGCGCGTCCATGGCACCCTCGAGCTGGCTTGGCATGCTGATGGAGGATGAGAAACTGCCTTCTGAACTGCTCAGTATGGGTGCAACACTCTTAAATGAAGACTTTTTATCACTACAAGTTACAAATGATGACAATTCAACCACCACTAATAAATTAAACCATCAAGTACAACATACTGTAGCAGACTTTACAACAAAAGACTGAAGAAAAACTCATTATATACCACAATTGACTATATTACCAATCTATAAAACCACAATCATGTAATTATATCTGTCTGTAACCCTTAATCATGGAGCAAACAGCTAGAGTGGCAGAGGTGCCTTACCTGGTCGGAGTCCGGTACAAATGTGATGAGAGACACTGCAGCACAGCTTGTTTATTAGGAAATGAGGAGCAGCTAAGTGGGCCATCCTCTATCTTTGTATTAATTAATTCCACAGGTGAGACGCCCATGGTAACCGTCTTCCTTTCCAGGTTTTAATCAATGCTGCTGTGTGAAAAACAAAACATGTACCTGTGTAACCTTGGAGCCCCATGTGTATTCATCAGGTTCAAACACCGAGCCGTGTGTGTGCCCCACGTGTGTGAATCACCAGATGTGATTTCAGCATGCTGCAATACTGTATCAGAGAGGAAACGGGTGAACACCTCTCTACACGTCAGAGAACTCTGCGTATATTCATCTCAGACAGAGGGGAACATGGAGAAGCTGATTAAGAGCTATTGTCAGATGTGTTCACCTACTGTGAATCTTTGTCCTGCAATGCTACAGGCATTTTGTACACCTTTCCTCTGCTTTATATTTCACCCTATAATGATACAAACCATTTCTACATGCATATATCTTTGCGTATGGGCCATGAAAACACAGTTCCATTATTAACATGCGAGGGATATATTGATTACATGATTCTGTATCTTGGTTTGGCTGCATATTGCCTTGTGCTTACATGGCCCCATAGACTCTGAATGAGGTAATGTGTCTGTGTTTAAATGGACAAATGAAATGGACATTTTTGGAAAATTATGGCAGCCATCTTGTATACTACAAGAGAAAATACTAACTAGAATACATTTTGATGGGGTTCTATTTCGCCCAGCAAATACTTGACATGGGTCGACAGTCCACATGCCTAGACGGTAGACGGTTCTGTACCCTAATGGTTCTATTGAATCAGAAGCCCATGTACTCTTACACTGTGAACTCTAGAGACATTCGTTCTGAATGATTTTTTCAACTTTCAAACCATGTTGCAAATTTTAATGAGTACGATGATTTAAATAAATTGTGTGTAGTTTTAGCTGGTAAATATTGTATCCACGAATGTGCCAAAGCTTGCCACCTCATACTCAACAGAAGACGTTCATTCATGAGTGTCTAAATTTTATAATGCAATACTAAGATTGTTTTATATCCTTTGTGTATCTAAGATATTTGCAAACTACATGACCCTCCTTAATAAAACCCTCCATAAATTCAACGCTAAATGATTGCCTATACAAAAAGTGGAAAACTGCGTACGCCCATGTCACTGGAATGGCATGTTTTAGTGACATGAACAAGCTGCTGCCCTCACACCATTATCACCACAATGTTCCATATTTGCTTGTATTTTATTTCTCACTTAAGGCATACTGAGCAGGATTTTCCCCCTTGAAATAATATAAACTCATCCAAAAATTATCCTACTCAATCATTAGGCTACTTATGGCCCATTGGTAGTGTGTGACAGTGTGTGTGTCTGCAGAGAGCCTGCTGCCTTCTGCCTGGATTTTCTCCTTTCTGACTGTTCGGGACGTTTCTGGGCATCGACCTTTTGGCAGCAGGTGTGTGCGGCTGCAACCAAAACCACTGCTGAAACGTTTTATATCTAAAAGCCACGCCGGCTACGGTAGTGGTCCGAACTCTAATCATGTTGGAACTCTAATACAGAGTAACTCAGAGTTAGTGTGTATCGTGTATCCAACAGGTGAAAGCCAACCCCAGATTCAAAACCCATTTTCAAAAGTTTGTTTACTATAACTGGCTGAAACATCCTACACACTTAAAAATACAGCTGTAACAATTTCCTGTTGACTCACTACTCCTTCACTCCTCTCAACTGCAACCGTCCACACATTCTGTTTGGCTCTGATGATTGGTTTCTGATTGGTTAGCAACAGGCCAGTGAGGCCTCCAAATAGTCTAATAATCTTCTGCACATGCATAGTGCATGCACAGTATCAAGTGCAATTCTCCAGCAGATGTGTGTTTGATTTATAGTGTGTAAGCAGTAGAAAACAGTAGAAATATTACAGCTTTCTGTAGTTTCGTTTTTCCTTTGAGGGATTCAGGCAGTAAAACCAAGACACCAGGCTGACTTGTTTTCCTGGTAGAATTTTACCTCATATTTTGGGATAATAAAAACAACCTGACATTAGTTTTCAATTGTATGTAGAGGGAAGGACGATTAATGAGTGCATTGGAGTGCTGTAATCCTGCTATTCAAAGGAAAAAGCAGAGGAGAGCATAGTTCTATTTTTTAACATTAACACAGATATTCACTCAAGAGCACACACACACACACACACAGCAAGAAGAGGGCTAACCTGCAACATATGAGACAATATACCTTGCAGCACCTAAAGGATGCCATGGCAACAACCACCCCAAACGCATTTCCTTACCCCTCAACATGAGCATTAGCTTGCCACCCCAAATCTTGAGTGTGTACCTGTGTATGTGTAGAAACATCCTATGTCTATGTAAGATATGAGGATATATTGAAGCAGATTTTTTTTTTTTTTTTTTAATTGGTAGCTTTTGATCATGCCAGTTCTGAAAAGTAAATTCCAAATACACTAGATCTTATTTTAGATATTGCACATCATAGCTCACTTTTGCACTCATTGTTTTATAATTACCCTTCTATCCATTCACCATTATGTGATAACCCACAACATCACTGACTTCAAACTGTGCATACATGTGCTTGCTTGTTAGCGCAGACATTCATATATTTTCACGCTGAGTTTAAGTTCTATAAATTTCACCATGTGCTTGGAAATTGTCACGTGCAATTTTCAGGGTTTAGCATCAGCAAAGTTACATAAATAAAATCCTTTGTCATTTTGAACCCAACAGTCCTATTCTTCTCAAATGGGATTTTGTCTCCAGGGGCTTTGTGTCATAACTGACAGTGGAGAATAAGGCTTTATTTAGCCCCGGCCCCCGAAGACCACACCTGAGGGATGTTGGTTATCAGGTGTGCCCATAACTTTTCCTCCACTCCGAGCCACTGCCACAGAGAAAATTATTTTCCATCTATTAAGGTGATGAAATTGTTTCCCTCACAGCTGCTAATGCCACATGCTGTGGAAGGTGACCCATTGGCGACACCCCCTCAACCCCCCCCCCACCTCAAAGACCCAATGAGATGTTTTAAAATTACTGAATTACCACAGAATCCATAACTCAGTGAGGTATAGATTTATTTTAGATTTCAGCATGGGGTTTGAGTGCTAATAGCAGTGCATAATACCAAATTTCAAAAACGTCCCTCGAGTGTGTGGAACGGGTCTGAGTCTGAGCTCACAATTCTGAAATTGTGAGCAAATTGTGTCCCACATCCAAAGGTATCTTTATTTCTGTCTGACTATGAAGTGGTTCCATATCTGTTAAATAGAATTTTTCATCAAAAGTAGAGGCTGTTGCTGGGACACTTTATCTCAGTGATACTTGTCCACCCTCTAGAGGTTAAAAAGCAGCAGTGAATAGATATAAACAACAACCATCTTTCTGGAAGATGAAAATGTTGATTATTCAGAGATGAAGAGCTTACTGACCTCCTGCAATCCTAAAGATCAAAAAGGCCAAATATTTTTACTTTTGGTTTTCATTCAGTACAACTAATTGCCTTGTGAATTTGGTGGTCTCACATCTAAAATCATTCCTCCTGCCTTAATAATAAACTTTATTTGTAATGGATACTGATTACACATTCAGTTATTCCTGCTAACTTCTGTGAAGTAACATGTAAATATTTTGTTTGGTTGAAAAAACTAAAAAACAAATCTTTATTCCATGTTCATAAACTGTCATATCTGCATACATCAACTTAAGAAAAGATTTTGAAATGTAATTATTCTTACTTTTACAGTAGAACAAACAGGGAATTCTAGATTGTATCTTCCTCTGGATTGCAGTATTACCAATCTATTTTTGTGTGTTGGGTGTGGAAGCATTGGTGAGGTGGGGCAGGAGGGCAGGATTCATTGGTCCAATCTTAAACCAAAAACGCTGTCACTCAGGCCAGCAATAATATTTTATGGGGTCTGAATGAATGATATCTTTGAACGGGCTATACATTTTTGGCAGTGCAAAAAATCAAATTTTAACAGAATTAATTCTGGAATACAATAGTAAATATGAACTCATTCACATATGGGTGTAACCACAGTGTACTAACAAAAAACAACATCTATCTAGCAACTTTGTTGTATAGCTCTGATTAAATTTGACATTAGCTAGCCATTGTACCATGAGAAATGTGCTGATAAAGATGATGTCCAGAAACGTCAGACAGTCAAGAAAAGACACAGCAGAGGTGAATTTTGTGTGTGGAAATCTTCATGTTTTCTATGGGTGACTTGACGGAGATCTGGATCTTTCACAGAACCATTTTGAGGAGTGCCAATGGTGTGCATGTTCCATATTTATCACGAGCTAGCTATTCTGCCAGTGAATGCTGCCCTTTCTCCACTTCTCTATTTCTCATGTGTTTATTTTTGTACTCTTTTAAATAGAAATAGAAAGACACAGCAGGTGTGATCAACTTTTAACTATTTTGGTCGTGTTGAGGCAGAATCATTTTTCACTGGTACAGAAAAGGGTTCCAAATGGGATCTTTGCAGAGGAAAATAGTTCTACCAAGAACTATCTTTTTTTTTTTTCACTTGAAAAACCCTATTTTTCTAAGAGAGGGTTCTTGGTCATTCTTTGGAAGTCGAGAAGGCTACTACATACAGTAGAATGAATCCCCCCCCAACCCATAATTTATCAAAATAACCTTGTTTTTCAAAGGACAGAGGTTTTTTTTCTCTATTGAGAAAGTAGCAGAACAATACAAAGTAGGGGAGATATGGGGGAAAACGGCCAGCAGGATTTGATCACAGGGCAACAGGGGTACAGATCATTTAGAGGCGGGTAATAACTACTAGCCTAGCGAGCTAGACCTCTCATCCAGCTGTAGCTGGAAGGTGACAGTCTAGAAACCTGGGGCCGTACTAACAAAGCTTCCTAGTGCTAAGAGTTGGTCCAAGCGGTGAAATTCTAATATAAATATAAAAGCTATTCACAAAGCATCTTAGCCCTTAAGAGAGCTCCTAGGGTGAAAAACTGTTAAGAGTAGAGAGGAGGACTTTTAGGTGGCTTATGAGTTTCTTACAGTGAGCAGAGGATAAAATGGCTGAAAGACGCAGAGGCAGGAGAAATGTTGTCCAAACACTGAATGACAGTGAGTTAGTTAAACTCTAAACGCTTGATCTCATTAAGATGCACTCACATCTCCCACTCAAGAAAGTACCACTATTACACCATTAATGCTATTATTATTATGAAAGTCAACACAATGTTAAGATATTTGGCAACAGGCAAAATGCAACAGTACAGCAGTGATGATTTAGGTCTATGCAACCGCATGACAGAATAATCACACAAACAGTTACAGCTCTTTCACAGCCTCATATTGTGATGCAAATTATTTAATTCCCACTAGATGTGAGCCAACAAAAAATCATTTATGGATATAGCAGATTTTCACGGTATTGTCAGGTTCACTGATGGGACAGACGTCCGCATCATCGACAATATACTCTTGTTCAACAACCCTACTTATATAAGCTTGCCAATATAGTCCATAAATCATACTAATACGACTAAGTCTTGAGCCATTTTCACCAAATCTTAACATCAAATTGGTAAAGTCATAATAACATTACTGCATCCACCCAAATAAAGGCATCACGCATCAGCCTGTGAGGACTGTACAAGTACTAAAAAGTACAGCTACGTTTTCAAAGATTTTGTCAAAATCATTAGGTTGCTCTAACTATTGATTAAACAAGGATTTTCATTTTTGACAGTACAAGTAAACCACACTTTAATATAGTGTGTGATTATCTTGTGTGATTCCTTGTGTGCATTCTGGATGACTAAAAGAGGCGTGTTGAGATTTTTCTTGATCAACCAATGACAGCGTCTAAAAGAGAGCATCATACCTAGCAACGGGGTCAACCACCTCCTCACTAAGATAAAAGTTCTTGTCCATTCCTTGCTTTCTTTGCACATATTTACCATTCAATGCATTGTAATCCCATAGTTGGACGCATGCAAGTGATATGAATATAATGTCACTACTGAAAAGCTAATCTTGGAACATTTGAAAAAAATCAGTTTGGGCTTGAACCGTTATATATTTATTTGAATCCGCTTGCTTTGTGACCCATACATGGTGTTCACCTGCAGAAGTTTTAGGAACTAACATTTGTTTTATTGTCTAGATATGTTAACATCTCAAAAAACATGTTTTAGCGTTCACAGCAGCTGCAAACACGTACGTTGTCGTAAAAGATGACCCTTTCTAGTTCAAGTTAATTTCAAGTCCATTTATTAATAACACAACAAAATGATGTCATACACTGAGTGTGAGTGTGTAATAGGTGTCGGGATGGACAGCAGCATGGACGATGACAATGAGGCAGAGGGAAACATGATGCGGAGGAGAGATGGGAACGTCTACAGGAACTAGAGCAGCACCCACATCCACCGGCAGGTAGAAACACAGCATGGGTCTGAAAGAGAGGAGAGACAAGCAGTCAGACACACACACTCAGAGAGACATTGAGCCACAAACACAGACAGCAGACAGAGAGTTTCTCTGTTAATGCTGTCTAAGCTAAGGTAGGAGAAAAGTAACTCCAGGCTGTACAGCATTGCCCGCCATGTTTGTTTTTGTTGACAATGCCTCCTCCTCACCTACTCACCTGCTTTTGCTTAGGATAATGATGAGCTAGCTTGACAGTACTGGTTCTTAAAAGTGTCTGGTGCATTACTACAAAGTGTAACCAGTTGAGTTGTCATGGCGACCAAGCAAACCCCTTAACAACAGTAATGTATTGAGTGCAGTTTAATTCCCCATTTGAGTATACAGTAGTTTAGTTGACAAGGTACTGCAGGTTGCTTGTTGCAACAAGTGTTAACTGGAGGTAACTATCCTCCCAATGTGTTAGAGAATACTTAGAGGAAAATAATCACAACTATCCCTTAATATGACACCAAAATGTTGTGTACCTTATTACAGGAGCAGCTTTCTCAGCAGGTCACTCTTCTCTGCAACTGCATGAAGGCCTCCAGGTGGTCCTGTGAAAGCTTGCTCCTGAGTCCTGAGTCTCCTGAGTGTTTTTGATGAACTTCAGCGTTGAAAATGTACGCTTACAGGCCACTTGGGTGATGGACAGAGTGAGCAGTCATGGCATTTTCAATCTGCTCCACTGCACAGCTAGGCTTTTCAGCTCATAGCGTAAGTTTTCAACTGTTGCCCTGTTGTCAGACTTCAGGAAACACTTGCTGAGCTGACTGTGGAAGAGCAGTTGATATGACCTGGGAGAAGTTTCTAGGATCTAGAACAGCTAGATCTACATACAGAGTCCCATGAGTGAGAAATCTTCTGTGGATGGTCTCAATAACTGTGTCCATAATTTGATTGTGGACAGCGACCTCATAAGATTTCTCTGCATCTGTTATTCTCTCGTTGTGGGCCATCTGTCCTGACAAGTTTGTCTTCTTCCTTGACCTTTTCTGCGGCAGTGTGATCTCCACTACGAGTTCTGTCTCCTATATCCTGAGGTATATTTGGGTGAGCTACTTTCTATTGGTGCCATCCTTGCACCAGAAAGTTTTCAACTAGATGAGTTGCCTTTCGTTGAGGGTGGTCCTTGAAAAACAACTTGAAGTTGTCTGGTGTGGGACGAGTGAAGCAATTTATATCAACAGGGGGGCTCTCCTCCTGTTGCTGACGCACCCTGGCTCTGTCTGTCTGGACAGAGGACAGGACTTGCTGTCTTCCTGTCTCTCACTGATTGCAATGCTGTGCTGCTCTGCAGATGCTGGACTTAGCTGACCCTGGACAAGAGATTAAGAATTTGTGAGGGTCAAACACAACAAATGTACAAAGTCAGGTTTTAGCCCTAACTACACTTGTATTTGCTAGCTAACATTGGCTCCCACTCCATGTGTCTGAAAGCTAGCATCGTTGTAAAATAAAGCATGAAACTTTGAAGTTTAGATCTTTGGCGAGCTACATCACTACAAGACATAAAATCTAAGTGATGTTGTATTATACCATCGGGCGATTATTTTGACTTAGTACAGCTTCTACAAGCGTCCCAGCTTGTCCCTGTCAAAGCTATGGGAGTGAAGTGTCTCCTGGTAATTACAGTGTCTCCAGCTAGAATGCTGAATCAGCAGCTTGGTTAATAATGTTACTCTGGACTGAGCTTGCTACATTGTTGTTAACATTAGCCAGCTTTCAAGATAATGGCAAAAAAATTATCATAATGTTTAGCTAACATTTAAATACAGAAACACCACGTGTGGGGCACACTCACCTAGGCCCTATCCCTCTCTCTCTCCCTCTCTCTCTCTCTCTCTCTCTCTCTCTCTCTCTCGGTTCAGACCGGATGTCTAGTGGCCGTGTTGAACGATGTCGCCCGGCTGGACGCTTCACACCGGAAGTGTATTTTTCTGCGCCCGGTCAGCAGCTCTCCTGCACTAGAGGAGGAGAAATACACCGTGGAAACAGGCTGTAGACACAATGCTGACACAATGCTGACAGCTCACTGTACTTTTCCACATCAGGGATTAACTTTATATCATCTGTCTCCTTCACTTTCTCCCTTTCTTCACAGACTCCTGTATCAAAGCAGTCACGTTTATTTGTTTAGGATTTTTCGGCCATGACTTGTGATCAGGCAATCATTAGGAAAGCCAAGGGGACCTAGATGTCTCTCTCTCTCTCTCTCTCTCTCTCTCTCACTCTCTCTCTCTCTCTCTCTCTCTCGACAGTAACAAATTCAGCTGATGATATGAAGGATCTATCGTTACTGTCATGAATCAACAGACAGACTTGTCTGTGAATGTGAACATAGCCACTGAACCTGCATGCAGTCTCTTTTTAAAATGAATCACTTCCAGAGTAACATTCATTTTCTCTCGTTTCCATTTAGCTGCGGGATCGCTGGAGAAAAATGAGACTTACACTTCACATTGGGTGACGACTCGCTCTCCACATCTAGTGATACAGATGTTGGACTGTCTCTTCCACGGGAACAGGACCTCCCCCATGGATGTCTTCTTCCAGCATGTCCATGACCTGGAAGCTAAATTCATGTTGCGCGCGCGCACGCACACACACACACACACAGCATGCGCCCCTCCTCCTCCTCCTCCTCCTCCTCCCCCTCCTCTCCCTCCCACCCACCGGTGGCCAATTCTCAAATCCAACAGACACTCTTTGACATGAATTCCCACAATCACATTTCATGTGACTGAAAAATCTTTAAAACGATAGTATGTAAGACTGGAAAACGTATCAAAGAGTGTCTATTGCCTATTTATCAATTACGGCAGCGTATTGATTTTGATTGATTTTTTTCTCGTTATAATTACATCTTTTCTTGTCATTACGACATACCAACTTATCTCATTATAACGAGAAACGTTTCTCGTTATAATGACATACCAACATATCTCGTTATAACTAGAAACTTTTCTCATTATAACGAGATACCAAGAAACTTAGCCTAATGAGAAAACAGCCTATGGACACCAGAGAAATTGAGAATGTTGTTTACATGATTTAATCAAGTTCTCAGACTCAGACTCATGAAATGAGACAACTCAGCACCAACAATCAGACTCACTCAACTCAACAATCAAGTTGATATGTCGTTATAACAAGAAAACTTGTTGTCGTTCTCGTTATAACGAGATATGTTGGTATGTCATTATAACGGGAAACGTTTCTCGTTATAATGAGATAAGTTGGTATGTCGTAATAACGAGAAAAGATGTTGTGAAAATATCTTGTTATAACAAGAAAAAAGATATCGATAACGAGATACTGAGCCTATATTTTTTTTCCCACTGTGATATCAATATGCCGCCGTAATCGATCATTAGCATTTTCACAACATTTCTGATCAATCAGGGTGGGTGGGGAAGGCTGAAGTTTTGGTCCAAGACAGACATATCTTTGGACACCCACAGGACGTGGAAAAGTGAGTCTGGACTACGGACGCAATATCAGCTGAATGTGCACTTACCTCCACCGCCTGCTTGTGAGGACAGGTGGAGAGTCTTCATATCTCCTCCTCCTCGTCCTTCGTTGGGAAGATACAGCAGGTGAAGCAGCGCCTGATGGCCTTCAGAGCTCTGCTGAAGAAACGTTTGATTCCCTTCTTCTTTTTCTTCTTCTTTTCCTCCACAGGCGCCACCTCATTTCCTGACAAAAGAAAATATTAAATATATGAATATGTTGTACATGTGATTTTGTAAATGTGCACTTTCACTGTAAGAATCCTTTCACTTAATGTCAGTCTAAACTGTTGATATAAATCTATCAAACATCAAGAGTTCTCACCGCTGTCGGCCAGAGGATCAGCAGGTTTCTCCACCGGGAGGTCAGTAGAGTCTGGAGCTCCATGCTCATCTGGCTGTGGGCTTCTGTTGGAGGAGGCCACTGCTGCATCTTCCCTCTGAGTGGCTGATGATGTCACTGCCGCTCCCTCTCCGTCACTGGGCAACGGTGGCAGCGCACCGCCTCTGCGTCTCTGTTCCCGGCACAGAAAGCTGTGCAGCTGCTTGGTCACAGCTGCGGCCATGTCCTTCCTGACGCTCAGGATTCCCTGGACGTTGCTGTCTTTAGGATCCAAGCTCAGGAGTGTTGACAACGACAGAACGTTGGCCAAAGATATGCACTTATCCATCTCAGTGCCTGGTGCGTTAGCACCCTCGCATTGTGATATCCAGGCCAATTTCAGGAAGGTACTGTCCACCATTTCCATCGCCACAGCTGAGGGCGAGCTGGTCGACAGCCTTTTAGGTGTCTCTGAATCGGCCTGGTTGGTCACACGCACCTTCTATAAAAACAAACAACAAAACCGTGACATTGCTTGGCATGTAGGAAACGGCAAGTTGAGTGATGAGATTTCGACACTTTTGAGGTCAGATTTTATAGGCGAGCCTCTTTATCATTTATTACAACAGCTGATTCTGGTGCCATGTTGAAAAGACCTTCTGAATATACATCAAACCCAAAGAATTATGGAAAAACTGTTGGCTCTAGCCCTACTGCTTCAACCTACCATGCTCTCATCTCCACCGAAGAGGTCGGACCTGGCTTTGTTAATGAGGTCCAACACAGGCTGGACGCAGGAAGGCACTAAGGCGGAGGAGAAGTGCCGAGACAGCTTCTTCACGCGTGGATCCTGCTTTCTGACGTCGTCTTGTGCCGACTCAGGTGTATCCGGGCTCACCGAGAGCGGCTCGTTGTCACCGCTCAGCCTGGTCGCGCGCAGGACGCTGTTCTCCAGGCAGGAGAACGACGATGAGGACGAGGCCATCCAGCCAGAGGGGCTCCTCTTTGTCATGTGGTGGAAGACGGTGTTGATGATCTGGTAGCCGTAAGGTTCCAGTTCTGACACTTCGATCACTTTTTCCACCACAAACCTGCCAGGAGGAATCTGCATCTGCTGGGAGGAGTCGAGCTGCTCGACCGCTGCAGATACCTGTCGGTCTGTCCGCAGGACTGAGGAAAAATTACTGATGGAATTCATCACCACTGAATCAGATGAATCGATGGGTGAGGGAGAGGAAAGAGCTGATTTTTCTCTTCCAGGCCGCTCGTCCACCAAGGCCACATCAGGAGTCTCATGTAGGGACACCATGTAGGCCTCGGCATCCTTTTGGACCATCTCCTGGATCTCTGGGATGAATCTATACAGGAGAAAGCAGAACAGCAAGTGACTCATTTGTTCCAGTTTAAGAAAGGAGATGGTCTTCTCCTCCACTTTCTCTTTACCCCTGGTAACAACAAGCAAATTGTACCGGACCAGAGCTGCATTACAGTTTCAAATGACTCTGTTTATTCTGTTTTTCTGTTGCCTGATCTTGTCTGGAACAACCAGTGGAAAACTTGATGTATAAAGATGGCTGGCTCCTGGTTTGTCTCATAGTATAAAGTGTACGAATGATGATATCCACCCTTAGCTGTGTGGAAATAACTGGAAACAATGTGTGCCCTTTGCATTGTGGGATTGGCACTGGAGGACCAAATGATGTCACTTTAGGAGGCAACCATCTTTATACACCTGGTCCACTGGATTTCCCCAAATATGATTTGCAGTGTTTTACATTTTGGCCAGACTGTTGTTGTTTTGTTTTTGCAGATGCTGGTTACCAGTTACAACTGACACTTCTGACTGACTAATGGTCAAAAAGACACTAATTACACACCAACTCTCTCCTCCCCCTCCGTCCCCACAGAGCCCCATGTCACAGTCTACTCACATTTCAGGGAACTGGTCTCCGGTGAAATATTGATGGTTCATCATCTCAGAGCAGCTTGATCTGTTAGCAGGATCCATCTGGAGACTTGACTGAAAAACAACACAACTCTTAACTCTTCACATTAAAGACAGATGCATTACGCAGCACCAGAAAGATGCACTAGAGGTTGGTCAGCTGGTTTGCACCCCTACCACAAGATTCTGTAATGAAATTACTTTAATAATAACCTACAACTGCTGTATTCACCAAGGAGAACCCATGGTAAAAGACAGACATCGATAATCCTGTCTGCATGGTAGAAAAGCCAATGAAAACAGCATCTAGACCATGTTACACGGAAACTCAAATGAAATAGTTGCAGGACCACACTGTTTGTTCGGTGGCTGTACAGCCCCAGTTGTGCAGAAGAGAGCAGACTTACTTCCACCAGGTCAGCCAACAGGGAGTCGTACAGGCCGTACTTCTTCCTGGGGTCTTTGGGCAGCTTCACCTCAGGCAGGGTGAACGAGGAATATTTGGTGTCATACAGCTGCATTTGGTGTGGGGTCAGCGGACCTGGCCATGACAAAGAAAGAAAAACCCAACAATGATCAAATAAACTGAACACTTCTCTAACACATAATGTCATATTGAAAGTGGACTAGAACCCTTCACTCCAGGATAGTGGATTGTTTATTTGATTTGCACATCATTGCAGCAGAAGAACAGAAAGTCAGAGAAAACACCTTTCCTCATCATCAGTTGAGCACCATAGATGACTTATCAGCTGAGATATACAGTAGGCACATATACATTGGTCCCCATATTAAGTCCACTGGCCTAATAAATGTCCACTGGCACTCAGCCATCAGGCTCACCACAAGACAGAGACTTTCATGATAGAGAAAAACACTGAAGCTGATTAGGAAGTCCAGTAGTCCCTCTATCTTAAAGAAGAGGGACAGAGCATTTACAAAAAGTAGTGTGTCGCTGTACTGGGGATAATAAAGTTATCTGCTGCTGTTATTTTACCAACATCAGTGATCTTTATTATCCAAGTCCATTTCCCACCACTGATGAACACACTCACCTACCATACATCTGCACACATTTCCATGCACACACTCCTGAGGTGAAGGACTACTTACCCACTTTCCTGACGATCTGATGCAGCTGATCGAGCTCTGACTCTCCACACAGGAAGACCGCACTTTTGGCCATGATCAGGATGGTGCAGCCGATGGCCCACACATCCACGGGTCTGGAGAGAGGAGAGAGCAGACAGGGAAACACCATAAGAACACAGATACGATTACACAGACGTGCTGTTCAGTCAAGTGTCTCTGTGTCAAAACCTAGAATTAAGTGCTTGACATTGTTACTAATCCTACACTGACACTGTGTGTATTTTGATTACTGACTTATTTTTCAATGCAAACTCTAGATTACATTGTAGACCAATCTACAACCTACTACAAAAAGACTAAATCTAGCATCTAATCTAAGTCTACCATGTTGAAACAAGTGACAACAAAAGGAAATAATGTAACGTTATCACCTCTTTCTCTCTAACAATAGAAAAGCCTAATTTCTCAGCAGGGTGTTGAAATGACATTATAAAAGAGGCAATAAGGTTACAATCTTTCAGTTGTTGTCACTCCAGCAGCATGGTGGCTTGTCCCTTGCAGCCATTGGTAACTGCTCTCCAAACACTGTGACAGGCCTCTGTACATCTCCTATGAGTTTTGATTTGAAGATACCCACTTGCTGTACATTGCGTCTCCCACCAGCAGCTCTGGGGCTTTGTACCACAGAGTGACCACATGGCCGCTGAGAGGAACTCCGGCCTCCGGCAGCGTGCGAGCGAAGCCAAAGTCGCACAGCTTGACCACACCTGAGCTGGAGACCAGAATGTTTTCTGGCTTGATGTCTCTGTGGATGATCTGGAGGTGGACAAAACAGTTTCAGAGCAGACCAACAAAACAACTCCTTTAGCAGTAACACATTCACCAAATCACAACAGTTTCTGCTTCATGAAAGCAAAGCAATGTCCAGATGTTTTCAGTAATATTTACATTGTTGGTGTGCAGGTAGTCGGCGGCTCTCAGGATCTGGAAGATGTGCTTCCTGAGCGGTGTCTTCTGCAGACCGTGAGGCTCCCTCTGCACCTCGTCCAGAAGGGTGTGGTCCATGAATTCAAACACCGCATGCAGATGATTTTTATGCTTGAAGACGTCCAGCAGCTGCACCAGGTTCTCATGGCGGCATTGCTGTTCAACAGAAAGACGCTCAAGTTGAACCACCAACATACTGTTTCAACTTTCAGCAACAATTCACTGTGCTGCAAAACTGCTAGCTACAACAAAGGGGCTTCATGATGAACTACTGCTGAGTTTGGATAAATTTAGCTGTGAGGTTTAAAAGTGGACAAGGTGATGTCACCCTGCACTCTTTCCTAATTCTCCTCAAAACTGTCACTGATGACACAACAGCAGTTCAAGTTTTACACATCAGTCCATTCAGACAGGATGCAAAATAACATCAGCATCAAGCTCCTATTTCACAACATGCTGAACCAATAATCACACCATTTAACAGTGTGCCAGTGAGACTTTGCATGTGATAATCCTGTCCCAAGTGACTGAACCAACAGTTGATCTGACAATCATAGCAGCCTGATGCCTGTTTGTTAGGCTAGACCAGGTTAAAGCTCTTTGACTTTCTCAGCTCAGGATGCAAATGAAAAATTTGGTCTCACTGTGACACATGAAACCATATTTCTACACTAATATAGGACTCAACAACATGATAATACATGAAAGCAGATGAGTCAAAAACAGGGTGACATGAGAATAAAGTAGAATAATAACTCAAATACACAAACCTCTCTGTAAAAATATGTTTTATCAGAATCAGAAACAGGCCTGTGACCGCTTTTGGGACCTGAGCCATAGCTTAAGAAACGCTTACCACCAGCAGCTTGAATTCCCTGTGTATAGTCTTGCTCTCGATGTAGTCCGTCGTATCTAAATATTTCTTAATGGCCACAATGTTTCCCGACTGCCTGTCTTGACACTTGTAAACTCTGCCATAGCCGCCTTGTCCGAGCACATTCAGTTTTAAATAGTTCTCCATCTTCTGTCTCTGGGTCTGGAAAACACACACACACACACACACACACACACACACACACGGGCACACACACACACACGCACAGACAGGTACACACAAAGGTACTTATAAACAGCTTGCAAGACAGCAAGTACGAGAGAAATCACTATATTTGAGAAAATGGGGTTAAATGTTAAAAAGAAAGGGTTAAATATCAGTTTGTGATTGTTCCATCAGCCACAGGATCAAGTCCAGGTGTCAAACCAGACTTCATGCAGTTAACATACAGAAAGCATTAGCTAGAGACATTTTATTGACTCATAGCAGGCTATTTACTGCTGAGACTCCAATACAACAAGACTACATTTGAAGACTAATGTGTTCTAGAGGTGAATATTATTGTTCTTGGCAGTAAACCCTATAAAACTCACCTGTGCAGATCATGTAGAAATGTAGAAACTGACTAAACAGCGGAAAGTTTCCCTCAACTCCAAACTGTGGGTTTGCGTCACAAATGCGCTTTGCGTCACAATTCAGCGGTGGGTCCTTAGGGTAGCTCCAGAGACGGTTAGAGCATCTTTGGTAGCTCCTTCTGTCACCATGGCAACGGAGCCGCCGTGAATCCAATGTGTTAATATTGAAAACTAAAAAACAGCGTTTAATCAATGTAGGAGTCATGTCACTCAATGGATTATATCACTTAAACTTGAAAACTTCCCTACCTGAAATGTGACATATTTAATAACTTTTCTCACAGTAGCAGCATTTAACCTACCAAAGATCAATGTATCGATCAATCCCCATACTGCCGATTAGCCTACATAATGAACTGATGAAGAAAGTGACTTTTCTCTGCCAGCTCACAAATTAGGGCTGGTTATTAGATATGGGATTTAGGCTTCGTAGCATACCCAGCCGAATGATGGTCAACGCTTACTGATAGTTTGCAAGGATTTGTTTCATGGTTGCCCTTTCGTTGCATGGAACCAAACCAACGTAAGAGCTGTAATGAGATCAAATAAATGACAAAAACAAAGATTATTAATAACCTTACCTTAATTAGCTCTTAGTATCTTACCATTCAAGCTAGCATACAACACAAAAGAAAACGATATTCATCAATTAGCAAAACAAATTGACAAATACATTAACAAAATCACTCAAACTTTTCTTAACTGTCATCTTCAACCATACGCCTTACACAGTCCTCGGCGGGTGCTAACCTTAAGTATAATACATTAAACACCTTTCATTGATTCTCCTTGGTTTCTACCATGTCAAAACCAAAAACAGTCAATCTTCGCTAGAAACTACACATACATTTCAAAATAAAAGCATTTCAAAATAAAAGCATTTCCGTTAAGACAGGACATTGACCAAATAAAAGCCTAAAACTAAATAATGGAGATATTACACACAAAATACGTACAAGGTGCAAAACAAAATATGCTTCACCCATCCTGGGGTCACTTACACTCCCACCAAATCATTAGTGATTAACAAAACAACATTCTGTTCATTCATTAAATTACAAATGATTTCTACACCTGAGATGAAATTGGCAGGTAAAGATGTAAAAAAGGTAAAGATGTAAAAAACAGTATACATATACCAATCTATGGAATGTATGAAATCATACTACAGGCCATTATAGCATTAGTGTTTGATTGTTAAAAGAACAAAGAAGGCACTTTAAGAAGCCTCCAACAACAGTAGCAGTTTCTGAACTGGGTGCTCTATTACAGTAACCTTGTTGCAGCGTTCACCCTTCTTACTAAGGTTGCGATCACCAATACACAGTTTGACTGTGTATTTGATACACAGTTTGATACACAAGTCCATCTTTATCACTAGTGGTCTCTGTAACTCTACCTAACCTCCACTCATTTCTGGGCAGATCATCACTCCTCTCTAACACTATATCATCAATTTGCAAGTTTCTCTTTGGATCATGCCAACGCTGTCTGACAGCTATGTTGGAAAGGTATTCCTTGCGCCAACGGCTGCATTCAATATCTGCTCTGCAAGGTATTGAATGTGGTGCCACCTTTTCCGAGCATACATATCCTCCCTTATGAACTTGCCAGGTGGTGGTAGGGCGGTGACAGACTTCATGGTGAACAGGTGATTGGGTGTGAGTGGCTGTAGGCTTTTTGGGTCATTGAGGTTATCAACAGTTAGTGGGCGGCTGTTTACAATTGCCATTGCTTCATAAAAGAAGGTTCTTAGAGAAGCATCATCTAGAAGAGAGTGAGAGAGTGGAGTTGAAGATACTTCTGACTGTTCTGATTTGTCTCTCCCACACGCCGCCAACATGACTTGAATATGGTGCATTCATGCTGAAGCAGTCAGTCGGTCTGTGTCAACATCCTTTAGAGCTTCATTAAACTGATTTTTGGCTCCTACAAAGTTGGTTCCTTGATCTGATTTGATTTGTCAAACTGCGCCGCATATTGCAATGAAAAATCGCAGGCCACTGATGAAGGAATCTGTAGACATGTCATCAAACATCTCAATATGGATAGCTCAAGAGCAAAAGCAGATGAAGAGAAGACCGTATCTTTTGTGCTCCTTTCTTCCTTGCCTGGTAAAAAATGGGCCAAAACACAGTATGTAAACGGTGATGATGGGTCTACACGCTCTGGTGGAAGATCCGCCATTCTTTGCTTCTCTGCAGGTCTCCTCAGCCTCCTACATAGGCCGAATATAGGACGCTACTGCTCGGTTAATCCCTGGGATCCAGTAGCCATTTGACCGTATTTCATTAACGGTAAGTCCTTTACATTGGTGCTTAACCTTTTCATGACCGTGTGCAATTATCAGTTTTGTGATGTGGTGATCCTTTGGAATGATTGCAGGATGTTTGAATGAATTGAGTCACACAGCCTTCCTCCAACCTTCAGCACACCGTCTTTGTCTATGAAGGCATCAAGTTTGTACAATTCCCTGTGGGCTTGCAGTTTGGTTCCCTTGCTCAGTGACTTCCAGTCATCTTTATAAACATGACTTTGTAGATCCTTAATTATGAAGCACTCAGCTTTCTCTCGCTCAACTACTGTGGAGTGGCCACCTGATTTGTCCTTGTTAATTCATCGCTGAATGTGTGCGACAGCTCGAATCGCACTAGGCCAGGAAGAGAAGTTAGATAGACAATCTGCAACGCTTACTTGCTCTGTGGTTCCTGTGTTTAGTGTTTGAGCCTTTTTGACCTCCGGGTCTCCGATTGATAGCTCTGGTATCTTGTCTTATGGGGGCACAATTTCTTTTTCCCATAAGAATTTGGGTCAACTAGATGACAGTAGCGCACTTGCCGTTAAGCCTCTCCATGCGTGGTCTGCAGGGTTTTCATCAGTCCAGATATATCTCCATTGTTTAGGAGTTGTGCTGAGATGTATCTTCTGCACCCTGTTGGCCACAAATGTGTGGAATCGTCGTGCTTGATTGTTGATGTATCCCAGAACCACCATGGAGTCAGTCCAGAAAAACTCCTCAACATCAGCACATCCAAGCTCCTCCCTGGGCATCCTGCTTACTGTAACTGAGACAACAGCTGCTGTTAGTTCTAACCTGGAAATGGTTGTGACCTCAGTGGGAGAGATGCCTGATTTTCCCATGACTAAAGCGCAGTGAACGTCTCCATCTTAATTTCTGAGTCTCAGGTATGAACATTGGCCATATCCGCTTGTTCTGGCATTGGAAAAATTATGCAACTCTGTTTTGATAATCTTTCCAAATCCAGGGGGTGCATAACAGCAGGTTATGCTCACTTTCTCCAAGTTGGTAAGATCACCTTTCCATTGCTCCCACCGTGGCTGAAGTTTGTCAGGTAGAGGGTCATCCCAACCTTGCCATTTCTGCACATTTCCTGGAGCACTCTTTTTCCAATCAGCAGGAATGGAGCAACAAGCCCCAACGGATCATACAAGGATGCAACTGTGGATAGGATACCACGACGAGTAGCTGGCTGGTCTTTGAGATTGATACTGAAACTGAAGCAGTCAGATTCTATGTGCCATTGAATTCCTACTGTTCTTTCTAATGGCAAGTCGTCAAATGTGAGGTTAAGGTCCTTAACATCAGTTGCACGTTCTGATGATGGTATACTCTCTATGACAGCTTTGTTGTTGGATATGAACTTATGCAGATGGAGGCCACCCTTGGCACAAAGTTCACGTGCCTCCTGTGCAAGCTGAATGGCACCTTCTGCGTTGTCAACACTTGTGATCCCATCATCAACGAAGAAATCTCTTATTATAAACTGTTTCTGTGGATGGTAGAAGCCGTGATGAGGAATATACCATTTCTCTCCTTCAATTCTGTCATCATTAACATCCTCTGCGTCTCCCTTTCCAATGACTCCAGCCATGAACTCAACATACTGTTCTTTGTACCTTTCATCCTTTGACAGTTTTCTTTTGAGATGGTTGAGTCGAACAACAGCGCAGTGTTTGTTGTCTGGCAGTTAAGGTCTCTCCTTAAAGGGCAGGGGCATTTCATAGTGTCCATGACAGGTTGTCCTTATACCTTCTTTAAGCTTGTTGAGGAAGAGGATATCATCCTGAGATACTGTCTTGCCATTTTCACTGGCATTCTTGAAATCAGACTCAAGAACACAAACAAACCACCAGTAACTCCCGTGTCTGCGGGAGTTACTGGTGGTAGCTCTTTCATGGTAACTCGGTGACACAGGCTAGTGGCGCTGGGAGAAGGCATGGTGATGAGCGTCCCACAATGCTCCATCCTAAATCAGTGCGAACAGCATAAGGTTCTTCATCCCCACCTAAAATGACTTGCCTTGGTGCCAATGCCCTTGAGCAGTTGTACCCTATCAGAAGGCCAACCTCGCAGTCCTGTAGTGAGGGATTTCATCTGCCATCATGTTAAGATGATCCCATTGCCTTGCCGTTTCACAGGTAGGAACGTGGGCACGATTTACTGGTATACAGTCCTTTGTGTAGGCATGAGGAAGGTCAATTAGGATTGTGGAATTATGGCCTGTCACAGGAATGGCGATGATGGCAGTCCTTTGCATTGTGACCGATTTTCATGCATCCGTAGCACAGCATTTTTTCTTTCACATATTGTCGTTGCTCCTCTAGAGACTTTGTTATGAACTCAGAACAGCTGTAGAGATGATGGTTATTACTCAGAACAGGTGTAGAGCTGATGGTTATTGCTCTGACAAAATATACACTGAGGCTTTGTATTTCCTTTTGTCAACTTTGGACTCTCACTGTGTGTCACTGTTTGAGTGTTAAGAACACTGGCCTTGTTCCTTTTTATGTCCCTCTGATTTTGTTTTTCTGTAGCTACCATTCAAGCTAGCATACAACAAAAAGAAAACGATATTCATCAATTAGCAAAACAAATTGTGCTTCACCCATCCTGGGGTCACTTACAGGCTTCTATCGCTGGAAAAGAATAGATTAGGCTACAGCAACACTTGCAGTACTGGGAACAAACGTTTATTAGTAAAAACCAACGCGTTTATTGATCCTGACGCAGCAGCTAGTACAATTTCACTATCTTTTTAAGTTAACTGCACAAGTCAATAAGACAAGTTATTATATGGACATCATGTGTGTTCATAAATGCAGGCATAAATCTGATGCCAAATATACAAAGTGCTGAAAAATAAACCAGAAAACAACAAAGTATTGCTGATTGTTTCTCTTTGATCGTCACGCATTTTGACTTCCCATATGGAGTTACAGTTGTGCAGTTCAAAAGTTAAACTTTTGACAGCTATATCTGACTAGAAACAGGGCTCAGTTGCAAACTTAGGCTTTGATTCAGAGTTAGTGGAATTAAGTCACACAAATATTTCACATACATGTGACAAATGTCTGAGGAAGAAAAATAAAACTAAACTAAAACTTGAAGAGTAATAGTATCCATTTATTACTTAAACCAAATTATTACTTTGATTGTATCTGGTGCAGTGAAACATTTAGTACATATTTTGTTTTTCTCACACTGGCCTATTTCCTGGTTCTGGAGAAAGCCATGCCTACATTGTGTTTATTCTGGCGCTATTAAAAGAAAATAATAATAAAATTAAAAAAATAGTGATGAGAAGTAAAACAGTTTTGTTACACCAAGGAAATTAATAGTTAAACCAACTCAATGGTTGATTATAAAGCATATGACAACCATAAAAATCTCCCTTGTGAACAGAATTATTGTAGTCACACCATAGAAACAAGAACTGTGGTAGCCGCTTAGCTTTTTCAGTTTTCATCAATGAAATCTTTTTATGCTTATGCAAACAAACAGAGCAATAAGCCAACTAATTCAGCATCAATAAGGCAGTGCTTTTGAATCCATGTCTCCTCTGACAGTTTTTCTATGATTAATTACTCGTTTGGGCCCGTGGTGTGTGTATGTGTGTGTGTGTGTGTGTGTGTGAGAGAGAGAGAGAGAGAGAGAGAGAGAGAGAGAGAGAAAGAGAGAATGATTAAAACACATCTAACATGTATTTTTTAGCCTTAATCTACCAAATGTTATCATTATGTTAACAATGTTACACATAAAAGACACTTCTCCTTTTGTTGTTGTGATAAAGTCACATTCACAAGTAACGGAAGCTCTCTCTCCATGATTTGGGTCAAAAATGAGAGCTATTGTGGCCCGGCTCCTGAGTCCTGGCTACGGTCCTTGTGCCCATGAAAAAGGGCCTTTACAGAGCGCCTTCTTTTAAAGCACGGAGGGTGGGGGTGGAGGTGGGGCTTCAAACATACATAAGAGGCTAAGACGAACTGCCAGTCCAATTTGGCACAACATCCCCAGACAATTTGCTTTTGCTTAACATATACGAGGTAGCTGACAGGATCTATCCATTCATTTAGACCCTATTTATCCTCTCCTGTAGCTTGTTAGAAAATAATCCTCTTGGATCAACCTTCTTTTGAAAGAGAGACTCTGCAATAACAGCCGTTAATAATGAGCACAGGCAGGTTACTCAGCACTGAGGCTTTATCCTGGATGTCGGATGTGGGCAACATGACACTGGGTCTGTCTGAGGGCTCGGTCCTGCAGCCTGCCTGGGACTACCTCCACCAGAACCACCACGACCTCCTGAGGAGCCCTCTCTTCCCTGTGGTCCTCTCTGTCTCCACCTACTTCCTCCTGGTGGGCCTTTACACGGTGCTGGACCTGCTGGCTCCCACCTGGCCCTGCATCAACCGCTACAAGCTCCACCCAGACAGACCTGTCACCTGGGCAAACATCTGGACTACCTTGGGTGTCACCATATACAACCACCTGCTTTACATCTTTCCTGCTGCAGTAGCCCAGTGGATGTGGAGGCCACCCACCCCTCTGCCCCGTGATGCACCCACTCTCTGGGGCTTCTTCCTGGGGATCCTGGGCTGCACGGTGGTCTTTGACTTCCAGTACTACCTCTGGCACCTGTTGCACCACCGGGTTCCCTGGTTGTACCGGACCTTCCACGCAGTGCACCACCAATACAGCCAACCCTTCAGCCTGGTCACCCAATACCTGTCTGGCTGGGAGCTATTCAGCGTGGGATTTTGGGCCACAGTAGACCCCATTCTGCTTCAGTGCCACTGCCTCACTACATGGGGCTTCATGATCTTCAACATCTACGTCTCCACCGAAGACCACTGTGGCTACGACTTCCCATGGTCCATGCATCACCTGGTACCCTTTGGCCTTTGGGGTGGCGCGCCCAAGCATGATGCGCACCATCAGCGCCCTGGCACTAACTTTGCCCCATTCTTCTCCCATTGGGACTGGCTAGGGGGCACCCACACCATGCCACCTCCCTCCAGCCACACTGCCCCTGCAGAGCCAGAGGATGTGAAAGGGAGGAAAGACTAAAGGGCTTGAAGGTCTCTCTTTCTCTCATACTGCCCCTTTCTACCTCTCCTCTGTCCAACACCCAGTTCCTCTCTCCACTCTCCTTTCTTCAGAACAGTTTTCTCTCTCATGTCTACTCCTCTCTTACTCTCTCTGCCTTTCCTGCTATTTTGATGTGATTGTACCGACTCACCCCATTTAGATGCTTTCTATTGCTCTCTAACAGAACATATCAATCTAACCTTTCTGATTGTGTCTGGTAAGTCGTTAAGAAGAATTATATTTTATGTTTCTTTCATATACAATGATAGCATAGATTATGCTGTACTGTTGTACTGTATTTATCTCTTATTCATAGAGATTTATGCTGTATTTCCTCCGTTTCGTGTACTATTATTTGGTCTCCATGGCATTCTCAGGTCAGGTTTCCATACATGTGTAACATATTGTCTAAGCTACCTTTAAAAAAAAAGGAAAAAAAACAATGCCACTTACTTGGTTGAGGAATACTGAATTTAGTTTTTTAGTGTTGATTTTGTTATATTTCACTAAATTGCCATCACTTTAGATGGTAATTTAATGAAATATAACAAACACAGACACACACACTCTCTCCCTCTCCCTCTCTCTCTCTCTCTCTCTCTCTCTCTCTCTCACTCTCTGTCTCTCTCTCTCTCTCTCTCTCTCTCTCTCTCTCTCTCTCCCTCTCTCTCCCTCCCTCCCTAGCACTCTCCCTCTCACTCACACACATGAATGGCAGTCTTTTAGCTGCATCCCAGTATGATGCGTGGGGGCAATACTAATTTATCATCCTCTCTTTCACACAAAATGCTCTTATTGGCAGAGTTCTCTATAGATTGTCTATAACTGTGGTGGAAACAAAAATCATTTTTTTTGCCTTAAACACGTCTGCGCCTTCTTACCAGCAATATTTTGTTATTTCTCAAGCCTTCTTGTTGTCTTAGACCCAAAGGTAGGTCTAGGAGGGATAAGTGATTACTGTGAGTTTTAAGCATATTTGTCCACACATGTTTTACTTAACAGAAACTTAATTGAATAAAATCAGCTGGCTGTTTTGAGTCAGTTTATCGTGTCATTCAAATGAGATCCAGTGAATGACGTATTAAAATATTTACTTACTAGTTGATTTTGTTTGCAGAGAATCTTGAGTCATTCACCTACACATATTTAAAAGTGCTTACACTTCAACAAACAAACCAGCAGAGGTCGCTATGAATATAACAACTTTTGATCCCAACATGAATCAGAAAGCAGAACATCTACATCTCAAGTAAAAAGAGACAGAGATCAGTTTCTGAAGGGATTGTTTCAGTGCATCATCTGCAATTGTGATTTGGACATATTCCTTAGAGTACTTTTTGACATGTAATTTTCCAGTATGACATAAATGCAGACACTTCTCCTTTTGTGCAATAGCATGTTTAATGTTATCACAGAGGAAATGAAATGTTCCACAGTACTACAAAGTGTCTGGTGGTTTTTAACCCTGATTTAGACCCTAACTCTCTGTGGCTCACCTTCCTTTGTTGTTATTCACTAGGTGACAACATTTGCAGAACTGGTTTGGCATGTTTGCGGAGGGAACTGACTGTTGCAACAAGCCATGCCTACTACAAGTACTAGAAACATTACTTGCTCATATCTGTGTGTGCGCCTGTGTGTGTATATGTTATATGTGTATTCTAGTATCGGGATCTTCAATATAAATAAAATAAACTGACTTTATCCACTGGAAACTAATGGATCTACAATGTGCATGTAGTTTCAGGATTAGAGACCTAATCTTTTTATCTTACATTTGGTTCAGTATGAGTGACAAAACCTAGGAGGGTTTGTGGTATCTGCATCATTACCAAACAGTACAGTATTACCAAACAATAAAATCAAGAAAAATATTGTAAAAATATACAGTATGGCCTCTGTTCTTTTCAAAATCAGTTTATAAAATGGTGTCAGCCCCTGTGCCAGAAGCTAAAGTGCTGTGGCAATAGCAAAGTAATCTAGATGATTCCAACAAATCTGCCACACTATTATTTTTCTCCTTTACTACTCCTGAAGAGAAAAGTCTCGCACACCCACAAAATGTAGACCTACCCACTGTACTGAAACTGAAGCTCCTCTGGTGCCACAGTACTGAGCCAAACTTACAAATGAAATGCAAATGAATGTTATTCACTGAGACACGTGATACCTGCCAATTTATAGTCCGGCCAAAGTGTGTGAGAATAGGGAACTGTCTGAGCTCCATGATAGGAAGATCACTCGGGAGAGGACGGTGTTGTCATCGTCAAATTCATACTGCGTAGGTTTTCTATCCTCCAGTTTATAACATAACAACACTGACTTTTCCTCAGTTACCAGTTATCCTAAAGGTACAATTAGCACAAGCTAAAGCAACAGCACAGGTAAATTTGACTGGTTTTTTTTCTTAATATCCTCCATTACATTTTATTCAAATGGGTTCACAGCCATGTACATGAAACAACATTGTGCATAATAAAATTGGCTGAATCACAATAACATTGATTTGGTTTCACATTGAATCTTTGAAACATTTCAACTATTTGATGCATCAAGTTCTTTGTGATGCAGTTCTATGTGCCTTTACATGTAAGACTCTGATAACCCAATAGTGTTGGTAGTCTTTCCATTCTTTGCATACCAACCCTGCCTCTCATGGCTGACAGCTGAGTTGTGTAGGCCAATGTTAATTGTATGTTGTGTATGGGTGTGTATGTGTGCTGTACAGGTTTGTGCATGCATGTGTGTAGCATACGTTTTTTTGGATAGTTATAAATATGCCAGAGTCTGTATTGTGAGACTGTATAACACATTCGAAAGGGGCTGAATAAATGTAACATG
Source organism: Centroberyx gerrardi (assembly GCF_048128805.1). Lineage (NCBI taxonomy): Eukaryota > Metazoa > Chordata > Actinopteri > Beryciformes > Berycidae > Centroberyx > Centroberyx gerrardi. The sequence continues at coordinate 26,524,966 of NC_135998.1, forward strand.
CCTTGGGAGCGGTTCTGTCCCTAATGTGTGAAAAGAAGGTATTCTTCTCACAGGACGCCAACAAAAGGTTAGATGACACTCCACAACAATCATTCACCTCTTAAAGAGCCTAGAGCACTGCCTCAGCCAGTCATTGAACAGGAGACTATCACCATTCACAATGTGTGTGTGTATGCAAGTGTGTATAGAAGGGGGAGGGAGTTGATGGCTGGGGGCATAGTATTGCTTGGATAACAGATCACTTTACCTATTCCTTATCTATAGATAAAAGACCAGATCCATTCACTCTAGTTCACAATACCCCCTTATCTACATTTACTGTCTTTTAGAAAAGAGAATAGGTATTGTAAGCAGGACTTAGGTTAAGTCTTCGTTTTCATTGAAAAATACAAATCTAATTTAAACTAAACTGCTTGTATGATGGCTTCAAGTATCACTGAAACTAGTGGGACAAGACCCTGTTTTTAAGGCAATAGCATCAATCCAGGACTTGCCAGTTTAGTCATTGCTACCTGTGAGGATCGATGTGTCAGTGGAAAGGAAAACATGCCTCATCACGCACTTTGGCATTCTTTAACCTCTTTCACCCTATCCATATTTTTAGGACAAGCATTCAGTGTCTGGGGGTTCCTCTAGCAAATGGTATGAGGAATACACCAAAATCCCTTAATTTTCACTTGTGTTGAGATGAGAGAACATTAAAATACATAGTAATAATAAATAGTTTTCTGACACTAAAAACCACCACCACACATTCCAAGGATTCCTAACAACTTGTATTTCCACAAGGCATAGAAAACGGCCACAGACAATGAATCTTGTCTCTCTACATCATTCTCCAGCAGTATGATGAAAGTGAGATCAGTGACTCACTCCAGCAGGAATTTGATGTTGTTTGATGTTACGCAAGAATGAAGGAGTTTCACAGAAACTACAACCTGTTGCTATCATTTATTTAAGAAAGCATGTAACAAATGAGAAACATCTTTTTCTCATCACATTCAAACATTGTTGATCTCAAAGGTAAATCAACCCAATGACACAGGTGGTTTAAAACAAATTAATAAACTGTTAGGCATATGCTACACAAGTAAATAGGCAAGACAAACAGGAATGAATAGAAACTAGGCCTTTTGTGGCTGGATTGACCAAAGCCACACTGATACATTGTGAGTGTTGATCAAGGTCATAGCACTTTGTATTCTTCCAGAACACAGTACAACTTATTTCCACTGAGCACATCAAGTTAATTTGGCCATTTCACAATTGATGTCTCATTTGCTTTTAATAGTCTTCAGTTCAGTTAACTATTCAGTCAAGATCTTGGGAAAGCAAGCATTTATCAAGAACAAATACCAAACATGACAATATACTGTAGGCTTTGTTTTCTGTCTTTAAGAGTTTTTACCAACACAAACATTTTCCTGCTTTATATAAAAATCTAACAATAATGTATGTTCATGTTTCACAATTCAACTCTATACAGGAGCTCATGTTGTATTCAAGTAATATGCATTTCACAAATCATTCTGCTATCATCCTGCTTCAATCATCCTCACAACAAACTCAGCCTTCTAAAAACTATATGACCACACTTTTTGTAACTTACACAGCTGGGGATGATGATCTTTGGTGGTTATCTGATGCTTTGCAGTCACCTGTTTATGACCGATGTTCAGTACAGTGTGGCCCGAGTGTCACTGTATGTCCATCATTAGAGACCTATTTATTCTGTCCCAGTGTTACAAGGCGTGTACGATGTTCAGTGCACCAGAACACAAGCACAGGCAGGCTCCTTGATATCCTCTCAGAGTCCTTGCTCTCCTCCCTTTGACTAGCAGGTGCTGCTCTCTGTGTGCCCCGACTCCGACATGTAGGACTTGCTCCTCTTGGAGTACTTCATGGAACTGAACGAGACCCTCATCCTCTCCACAGTCCTACTGCTCCTGCACAGCAGAGTGTTCTTCACATGGTCCCTGAAGTCCTCTGACACATAGTAGTAGATGAAGGGATCCAGGCAGCTGTTAAGGCTGGCCAGGCACAGCGTGGTGATGTAGAAGCCATAGCCGTTATTTATCACCCCGTCCTTTAGCAGAGAGTAATGCACCACCAGCATTATGTTACTGGGGATGAAACACACTAGGAATGTCACCAGCACAGTCACAATTAACACCACCGCTTTCTGACGGTTCTTTGCCGCTGTGCTGTCCACCATGCTGTTCCCCAGGGCTCGGAGTAAAAGGATGTAGGCCACAGTGATCACTATACAAGGGACGAGGAACACAATCATAGCCATGAAGATGAAGTAGTAGTAGGGGAGCTGGACATCAGGGAATGGGTTGTCCAGGTCACGTATGACGTTGACGTCATGGCAGGTGGTAATGTTGGGGTCTTTGATCCTGGCAGTCTGGTCATAGAGGTAGAGAGGTGTGGTGGTAAGCCAGATGAAAGCCCAGATGGACACAGAGACAGCAATGGCCACTTTGTTGTTCTTCCTCTGCTGGGACAGAGGGTGGGCCACAACCCAATACCTCTGCACACTAAGGCAGGCAATGAAGAGGATGGAGCAATACATGTTCCCATAGAAGAAGCCCACTAGGACTTTGCACAGCCCTTCTCCGTAGATCCAGTTGTTGCCGTTGAAGTGATAGGCAATCTTAAGGGGGGTCCAGATGACAAAGAGCAAGTCAGACAGAGCCAGGTTGGCCATGTAGATGGACGCCGGGTGCTTTTTCTTGGTCCTGAAGAGAAACACCCAGATGGCCATGGCGTTGGTGGGCAGCCCCACAGCAAACACAATGATGTAGACGACTGGGAGGAAGACTGTGGTCAAGCCACTCTTCAGTGTGTCGGACGTCGCCTTGTCCACAATTACTTGGCCTGAATCCAGCGGGTCCACAACCCCAATGAACCCCCGTCCTTTCCCTTAAATAAACAAAAACAACAATTTATTGTAGCCATTCTCTAGATAATCAAATAGCATGAAGCCAGCTAAACATTTTGTTCAATGTCGAGTTCGGTTTTTAAATGGAGTAATGGGTTAAATATCTCAGTTACTAGGCTGGATACGTTATTGGACCCTTGATATCTGGTTTGTCATGTGAAGCTGAACAACGCGGTTCATTGAAAAAGGTCTAACTCAACCAAACACCCGTTTTATTCCCCTTAACATGCATCAAACATTTAATAGCCTATCCTTAATCCCGTGGTGCGAGAGTAAGTGTGGCAGATTAACTAGTAGCCACGGGTATGCGATATAGATATAGGCCTACTTCCTAATAAAAAACAAAGCGATCAAAGGCACCTCCGACCTTACCTGGAATGGCATTTGAGCTATAAATCCAACTGAGTATTAACAGGAGCGATCCCGCTGATTGTGTTAAGGCCATGTCCGTGAACGTAATTCACTATTCTCTCTGCAGCAGTTTCCTAAAATGTTAGATAACAACTCATGTGAAGGACACACCCTGAGACTACCTGTCTACGTCATACCTGGCCCGCCTCCCCGTCTGCGAGGATAAAGGTTGATATGAGTCATGGAGGAAGACCCGCATTTTACAGAGATAGCCCCAACGATGAATCACTGTAATACTTCTGTAATATAAGATAAGATAAGATAAGAAGAACCGTATTAAATAGTGGAAACATTCTGAAAATATCATTATGCAGCATATAAATATAACAATACATGGGAAGTGAAGTAGTAGATGTGTGAATTTACTGCAATATAGGCTACATGATTTACATGTGCATCGTATTCACATTATCAAGTCTACAGAAAATCATACATACGTACATAGTGTTGTGTTGACATGCGTTGTAAAAAGCTACACACTTTTATAGATCCCGTAAATATATACATGGACTCAAAGTGTGTATAGTAGGTTTATTGCTTCTCCTATATGGTATCAGTACAATATTCCTACAGTATTCTTATAGTGACTCACATTGTGTCTGTGATATTAAATCATGAGTTTACAGTTACCTTATCTTATTTTATGGTATTTTGTTAACCTCCTGTGATACCACTACAATATTCCTATAATATTAGTGGTACTCAATAGTGACCTTATCGTACTTTATGGTCCCTCTGTGTGAATGGATTGGGTGCATAAATAAAGAAATAAAACATCATATTGTCCTTTTAGTGCATCCCACAGTGCAGCATGTAATCTGACATGTAAAAGGAAGATGCCAGACAATATTGTCATTGTCAGTGAGAATTTGGAGTGGATCAAAATGCAGAGTGCAATGTTTATAATGTCAAGTCGACACAAAAATATGGAAAACAAAGATGTTACTCCCAGATGTATAGGCTCCTATTTGTTTGAGCATGGCATGAGTAAAAGAATCTGGCAGTAGTCAAAATGGTCAGATTTCACTTCACTTGATTTATATCATTCTTTCCCCTTAATTTCACCAGGAACACGAATTTCACCTTTTAATTTAATCCATTTTTTTTTTTGCATCATTTCTACAATTTCTGAAAGCAGTTAAGGCTTTATATTTAAATGGTCAAGAAAATGATTCATTGGGAGTAATGTCTGTCTAAAATAGAGGCAGATGTAAATCTAAAATATTCATTGAACATAATTGGCTTATAAGTGTTCAAAAAAGAGGACCAATCTACATAATAATCATAATAATAATCTTTATTTATATAGCAGTTTTACAGAGCTGGCCTTGGGCTTTTGGTGGCCCTGAACAAGATTGTCTTTGTGGCCCCAAACACTCCAATCATAACCACCAAACAATAATAATAATTCCACTGTGGCCCTAAACGATGGCATAGCATGTTTATGCCATGGGCTGGCACTGTTCAAAACACAGTTACAAAGTGTTTTGCAAAGGAGTAAAAAAACAAAAAAGATAGATATAATTACCAGCAAAGGCAATAAAAGCAAGGTAAGAAATATAAAGCCAGGCAAGAGCCATAAAAGGGAGGTCAAAAACAATCACGATAAAAAGGTCATTGCATCAAAGCAAGTCTATAAAAATGAGTTTTGAGAAGTGATGATACAGATTTAACAAGCCTAAGATCCTCAAAGTCTAGCATGGCCTGGCCTGATCATCTCTTGTTTATAATCTGTTAGGATCAATAGGAACCTGCCCAAGGACCTCAGGCTGTGATCCTGCTCATATGGCATTAAAAGGCGTGTGATACAGCTCGGTGCCAGACCTACCCATGCCTCGAAGTGATCAGTAAAATTATAAAATCAATTCTGAAAGGACAAAATAACTAATGGAAAGATGCAAAGATCCCAGTGATACAAGTCGGAGACAAGATACTTTTGACTGAGGCAGGAATACAGAGTTGCAGTAGTCTAAACAAGAAGAGATGTAAGGATGGGTGACTTTTTCCAGATCACTGAAGTATTAATCTGGTTAATTTTGGAAAATGTTCTTCCATTGAAAGAAACAAGTCTGAACAACTTTGTCAAAGCTGAAATTAGTGGCAAAAATTACACCCAACTACATCTTGTTATGTAGAACCTCATGGATTCTGGCTTTTCCCACCTAAACAAGTACTCAAATGCACCTCATAAACATAAGTTGGTCATGTGATAAACGAACCTGTTTACTAGTTTAGAGGACCAACCAAACAGCCATGAGTCAGGGCATTCCCTCTCTTCCTCGCTGTCTCGATTAATGAGTGGATTTTCATGTTTGGACACTTTGGCACTATTAAGTAATGACATCAACTCGGGAGGCTCCCATCTCCAGTTCAACCTTTTAAAGGTATTTGCTACTCTTGGAATGAGAAGGAGACATTTCTGAAATCATATCAGCCAGGTCCAAAGTAAAAAAATACCTTGTTGAAATATGAAAAACTTTCCAATGAAAAGACACCCAGTGACATAGATCTAACATTGGGAACAAATAATGTGACATTCTGGCTGTCATGGAGCATAAAAGGGATTTTAACAAATTGTGTTTGTGTAGTATTGAAAGACAAACAATACCAAACTTAATAAAGGTTAAATAGAATAATTATATTAAAAAAGAATAACCCCCAAAGCATATAATGTCAATGACCATCCAGTGAACAAAAGACAATGAATTGTTGAGCATTTACTTTTATTGAAAAACTTTAAAATGTACATAATTCTACCATATCAGATGGTTGTAAAGTTATGTTAAAAAAACATATGTACAAGATATATACATAACAGTGAAAGCCATCAGACAGGTGTTACAACATGCTTAGGTGATTAAAAGAATTTAAATAAAAGTTTAGCTTTCACTTGCTGAACCACAGGCCTTTGCCTGCAGTTTCAGGACAGCCTCAAACCCGTACGGCATGTCAGCAGTTACAAAGTGCTACAAAACTATGGCGATGGGCTAAAAGACAACTGACCTGTAGCAACCATATCAGTCAATAAAAATCAGTTAAAAATGGCATGAGGCAGACTGCATCAAGCAAAGTGTGACAAAAACTCTTATTATAATATAAATAGTGCTTTCCTCATTTAGATATAGAAAAAAAGCCACAGGTTTCATACAGACCAAGGGCTTGTGGTGTGCCCTAAATAGAGATTACTCTCCTCCTCTGTTTCCTCATACAAACTACTCCTGAGATGGAAGAAGTCACAGTACAATTAAACATTTCATCATCCTATCAAACTATTTCACCCTCAAAACCAACAACCCCGCTAGCAGCTGCTGCTCTGTGTGTTCCCAGAGTCAGAAGTATAGGTGTTGCTCTTCTTGGAGTACTTCAGAGCGCTGAACGAGACCCTCATCCTCTCCACCGTCCTCTCGCTCCTGCAGATCAGCGTGTTCTTCACGTGATCCCTGAACTCCTCTGAGATGAAGTAGTACACGAACGGGTCCACGCAGCTGTTGAGGCTCGCCAAGCACAGGGTGGTGATGTAGAAGCCGTAGCCGTTGTTCACCACTTCGCGCAGCAGGAGGGTGTAGTGCACCAGCAGCATGATGTTACTGGGGGTGAAGCACACCAGAAACATGACCAGGACCGTGACGATCAAAACCACGGCTTTTCGTCGCTTTTTGGCAATATTGGCGTCTGCCATGGAGCTCCGTAGAGACTTGAGCATGAGGACGTAGGACACAACGCACACAATGGTGGGGACAACAAATCCCAGCGTCCCCATGGTCAGGAAGTAGGCTGCTGCCGTCGTCCTCTGACTGGGCCTGGTGACATCATGGCAGGTAATGATGTTCAGGTTCGTTACCTTGACCGTTTGATCATACAGGTAGAGAGGCGTCGTGACGAGCCAGACCACCACCCAGACTGTCACGGAGACAGCAACGGCCACACAATTGTCCCGTCTCTGCTGGGACAGGGGGTGGACTATGGCCCAGTAACGCTGGACACTTATGCAGGTAATAAAGATGATGGAGCAGTACATGTTGCCATAGAAAAAAGCTATCATGACTTTGCACAGCCCTTCTCCGTAGATCCAGTTGTTGCCGCTGAAGTGGTAGGCAATTTTCAGGGGGATCCAAATGACAAAGAGCAAGTCAGATAGAGCCAGGTTGGCCATATAGATGGATGCCGGGTGCTTTTTCTTGGTCCTGAAGAGAAACACCCAGATGGCCATGGCGTTGGTGGGCAGCCCCACAGCAAACACAATGATGTAGACGACTGGGAGGAAGACTGTGGTAAGACGACTCTCCAAGACCTTCTTGGCTGTGGGGTTGAGCAACACCCCATCTTTTGTCTCTGTACCAGTAAAGCCTCTGAGATCTTCAATGTCAGACAGGTTCATAAGAAAAGCAGAAGTACATTAGGTTTACTGTGAGGAACATACTGTATTTTGCCTAAATTTGAGAGTTAAACATGAGTTAGACCGTATTATCTCTTCATCTGTGACCTCTTTGGCTTGTTTCCTACGTGGCTCTATGGCTTACATGTCAAATACATGAGTTGTTGTTGGCATGAGGAATGATCCACTTTACATATAGTCAAATTGTTTGATTGTTTGATTCACAACAACAATTAGGATCAAAATATGCAATTTAAACATGTTTGAATTACGGAATATAGTACAGCCATTTGGATTATAAATCTTCCTGAAGTGATCTTTGTTCAGGAGATTAGGCTTCTAACAATCCACAGTGGAAATGACTTAACAGGGACAAACCTTACCGTTCTCAGACAGGCAAGTCTTTACGCAAGACAAAATGAGGACCAGGAGAAACAAACGTGTCGTCAAAGTCATTGTGAAATCCAAAGTTATAAAAAAGGTCTAGTATAGTGTCCACGGGTGTGGTTATGTTTCCTCTTGTCACCGCCGTTGTCGAAATGCCACTCACTTCTCAAATAGCTGGTTTTGTTACCTGTGCGATCAGTCAGGTGACCACGCGTTCCACCCTCCGGTTGATTTCGGCATTAGGTAGGAAGTCATCCACAGCCCCTGATCTGATCTGAGATCAGCCTGTACCTTGTTTCGCCCTGACTGTCCATAGTGCGTATCGGAAACAGATCGTATTTCTGTTCTTGTTAGACTTTTAGGGATAGTGGAGTGTAAACAGGAGCGTCAATTCAGCAAAGCCTGATGTGGCAAACCCGCTTATAACGATTACATGTCTGGGGGCAAGGGAGCAATCACCGATGACTGATTATTATTTTGTTCAATGTGACACATTATCAGAATAAATTATTGTTTGCCAACAGTTTACACAGTTTAGAGCGAACTTGAACGCTACCCCTGTGTTTATATGGCTTCCACTTCCTGACGAATCAGCAGTTCCTGCTTTATTGTTGCTCTCTACACAGGGTGAGAATTGGACACATAGAGAGCCTAAGTCCCTCCCCTTCCGCTGTCCCCCATGGGACCTTATTTCGGAAAAAATATGTACGGTAGTCAACGGCGAGAGACAAATAATTGTTTGATCCCGTTTGAATTGTGCCATGACTTACACATATGATGTTTTGTCAATTTAAAAGATAATTTTGCAAGTCAAGAAAGTCTCAGTTTGTTGTAAAACAGTACAGTAACGTTTAGTTTTGTGTGAAACCGCTCAGTGAACTACATCTCTCGTCTCGCACAATATACGTCACCAACACCAACATGGAACGAAACATAGGAAACACACAGGCATCGCGTTAACGTTAGCCCCCACTGTACTAAAACTATCCTAAACCAGTTTAAATCCATTCTTACTGTCTACCTTCCAGGTTGTGTATAATACTCCTGCTATCTGAGAGGGACTTAGCTTCAGCGGCTCTGGGTAGCTTGTGGAGAGAGGAAGTTACGTCACTTGCGCGACTTTTGGGTGTGTAGTCTTTCTAATTACGTATTTTTACAGTCTTATAGTTCAACAGTTTTACGACAAACTGCGACTTTCTTGACTTGCAAAATTATCATTTAAATTGACAAAACATCATATGTGTAATTCATGGCACAATTCAAACGGGATCAAACAATTATTTGTCTCTCGCCGTTGACTACCGTACATATTTTTTCCGAAATAAGGTCCCATGGTGGTCCACCGGAAGGGGAGGGACTTAGGCTCTCTATAGGCTAAGGTGTGGCAAGTGCCATCTGGTCATGTCCAACTGTCGCCCATGAGGGTAAACCGATCTAAACCGACTTTATTCACCTCTTTATTTGCAGAAGATAGCCTAACAAAAAATCTTAGTGACATAAATTCATAGTAAACATCATACTAGGTTGCATCAAACTGATCAAAGTTAATGCTTTTCTAAAAATAGGATTGGTTGTTTGTATTGGTTGCTTTTTGGTTTATTATGATCAAGGTCATAGTTTGAATGAAAAATAGTGTGTATACACATCCTCGAAGATCTTTTTAAAAACTGTTGCTGAACATACAAATAAAAAATAAAAGTGATGTGGGCAAACTAAACTATGGCCACCTTTTTATTTACCTCTACATCACTGGTAATGACAACTGATTTGAGTGGACTGCAGAACCTTCCTTTTCAGTCTGTTAACTGACACCTGGACAGGCCAGTGTAGGCCAAAAACCTAATATTTAGTCTTCTTAATGTGCGCTTCAAGCAAACATTTTGTTTACTCTATCCTATTGGACAGACGTATAGGCCACTCTGCATGTGAACTGCTAGAACCCAGAAACTAGCTGTTGTTGGTACACAGGTCTAGCCTCTGCCTACTCCTGCACAGGATGTGTTTAATTGTTGGGTAAATGTTGCATTACAGACCAAATAAAATATTTTTAAAAGAAGGGAAGTGGTGATTCCCTCACAGTTGACTCTCCCTTAACCCTTAAATCTTAGAAAAGGAAATTGCTACCCATTGCAAATGTTTATCGAGTAAGCTCAAGTGCTATCAGGCAGTTACAGCAGCACATATCAAGACCTTATGCCTAACCAGTATTTCTGTTTAGTCAATAAAACTGTCCCTTGAGGCGATTATTGTCCATTGCCTCTCTATTGACTGTGGTCTTTGCACAAGTATGCAATTGCTGGGAGGGATATAGTAGTAGAGTGACTATAGGGCAGCTAGTTGGTCTAGCGTGGATAAAAGGATTCAAAAAGTATTTCCACAGTTATTAGTTCCATTCCCTCCACACCTTTATATAACTCTAAAGAGAGAGACAGAGAGAGAGAGAGAGAGAGAGAGAGCAAGCCAGTTACTGTTTTTGTGTAAATGGTAATGTAGCACTACCTACTGGAGGGGAAAAGACCCTGCAGAGTTTAAAGTGAAAAGCCTGTTACATAGGACACATATACATTTTCCACCAGCAGGGGGCAGCATGAAACAAACTACAGCAGCATAGACCCTCTTCATACTGTATGTTTGCTCATCATATTACTGTCACTTTCTCGGTTATCTTTCAAACACTATCACATGGACACTCATAGTAGTCAGAGACAAAAGTGTTACATAATATATTTAAAGAAAGTACAAAATAAGTAGTGTTGTAAAGTAGCTTTACACAAGTGCATGCGGTTAAGCTCAAGTGCATGAAAATATGCTTTTTAGTAAACAACTGTTGAAAATAATACAAGACAAACGAGACATAATAGTAAATGGTCTCTTCCATTAGGCCTAATTGTAATACACATTGATTCACTTGAAGCTCATGTATGTAAGTAGTCCAATGATGAAAGCATATCATGGTACTATTAAATGTTTCAGAAGAAGTTTCAGAAGAAGTTTGTTCTTATCCAACTTCTTCAATTATTTCCTCATAGTGTCTGTTGTGCTCACTTCAAAAGGCAGGTTTGTCAGTGAATATTTACTGTTATGAAACTCCAACTTTACTCCAACTTTCAATTACAATTGTAGCGTGCTGTTTCTGTCAGCATGATAGGTTCATTTATTATGCCTTTATAATCTTGAAAGAAAAACTGTTATATAGACTAAACCCTAAACAGCTTTCTTTGTGCTCAGAGATATCTTTGCTATCTATTATGTGCCTTGAACTTCATATTAAAGGAGTTGTTTCATAGCACTGTAAAATGTGGTCACAGGTAACAGTCAATAAGTAATTTCGATCCATGCCTACTCAACATGTCAATCCCTCAGACCAGTAGCTTCTTGTACTGGCTGTCGAGGTTCGCTTGGAAGGAGTCCATCTTGGTGATTGGAGTGTTTGTTTTGCTTTTCTTAATGCTGGATTTAAGACTCGTTCTAGTGCTGGACCTAGATGAACCAGAAGATGAATGAATTCTCTTTCCACCCTCCATACCCTTGCGACATCCCAGCACGCTGGACAGTTGTCTCTGGCACTGGGACGATCCAAAGTAGTAGACGAGGGGATCCAGGCAGCAGCTGAGACTCCCCAAACACATAAACACCAGATAGGCTGCGTAGGTGCCGTCAGGGACCTCTCCGGCTCCGTGGCTAAACTGCAGGTAGTGTGCCAACAGTACACAGTTGGTAGGGGTGAAACACACCACAAATAGCACCAGCACTGTTAGCGCCATCACCACTGCTCTTGCCTTTCTGCGTGAACGTCCTGCAACCCCGTGTGGGACCCTGGTAAGTGTCCAGATCACCCGACTGTAGCACACCATCGTGATGAGCAGAGGCAGGAAGAAGAGGGTGCAGCAGATGGTGGAAAAATAGATCTTGTAGTACCACTGTAGCACAGCCAGGTCCTGGACATCATGGCAGGTGGTGATGCCCATCTCTTTTAAGTGAACAGTCTGCTCGGAGACGACTAGGGGCACAGAGCCAGCCAAGGCCAATATCCACATGGCTAGACAGGCTATGACTGCGGTCCGGGGCCTCCGCCATGCCAGAGAGTCGATGGGATAGACTACAGCCAGCAGTCGGTCAACGCTGATGCAAGTTATGAGGAGAACGGAGCAATACATGTTGCAGTAGAAGGCTGCAGTGACCACACGGCACATCACCGGGCCAAATGTCCAGTTGTTGCCACTGAAGTGGTAGGAGATCTTGAAGGGGAGTAGCAGGGCAAAGAGCAAGTCGGCCCAGGCTAGATTAAGCATATAGATCACTGCTGGCTTCATGGGTCGGATCTGCCGAGTGAAGGTTACCAAGGCAATGGCGTTGAGAGGAACACTGATGAGGCAGACAAGTGTATAGAAGGAGGGAATGAAGATGGTGGACATAGGGCCAGTGAGGAACAGTTGCGCCTCATCTGAGATCAACTGCTTGCTGCTGTTGGTCCTAACCTTGGCTGTTCCATTAACAAATCTGACCCGCAGGCCACTTCTGGAGCCATCCATGATGGTAACATCATCATCTAGGAGAAGTTCCTCCAGGTCTAGAGGTTCATCTGTGACTGCCTTGTCAATTACGGCAAAGGTCCTCACAATTGAGGTGCCTGGGGAGAGAAATCAAATCCAGAATGAGTCAGAGCAATCTGAGAAATAACTATCCTATGAAGAGTAGGCTATTGTGTACTTTCTTTCTTTTCATTTTCTTTCATCTAATGTATTTTTCTTTTCATTGATAAATGTCTACACGGTTTTAAATATGCCTAGATATCTGTGGCAATCTATTTGAGATTTAAGAATCCACCAATGAAACCATCTATTTTAGCTATGTGCATGAAACAGCTACATCGTTCAGTAATGATTAATTTAAGTAAATCATTAAGCAGTAACTTGGGATAGGCCTAGACAAGCCTTCTTACCGTTATATATTGCAGCCGAGGCAGCATGCGCAGATACCAGAAACAGCAGAAAAGTTTTGGAAAACATTGCAGCAAACACGTTGTATTAGGCAAACTCCTAAAACTGGTCTTTGAATGTCGTTTGGCGGCGTGTTTTGTTTCTGTCTTTTCTCTTCACAGCCCCCGCTCGTGCTCGTCCACTCAGTGTAAAGCTGTTTTCTCTGGCCGCGGTCCGGTCGGTCCGGACCGGAACGCCCCCTCTCTGCGCCCCAGCCGCCTCTGACGCAGAGCTGAGCAATGAGTTCCTATCGGCTGATGTCATTCCTCCCATCAAACACAACATCCAGATACCATCTACCATGTATTGGGCTTACAAGAAGGCCCGTTTATTATAAGTGGACATGGATAAGAGAAGATGAGCTGTTTTTATGAGTCCGTGATGCGCCAAAGCTCGGCCAACCTGATTATTCCGATATGGACTTAAAGTGTGTCCTTGGTAGGCTAAACAGGACCTAATGTGTTTATAGTGACCTTATCCTGCTTTATCGCTTTTTTCCCTCCTAAACAGTGTAATATTCCTGTAATATTCCAGTTGGAACTTACAGTATAGTCTGTCTGTGGTACTCAAAGATGTTTATGGTGACCTTAACGTAGGCTGCTTTTTTTTATTTTGCTTTTTTTCTTTTATTTTTTGTATGTCTCCTATGGCATCATTCTAATAATTATATAATATTCCAATGGGTAGGCTATAGCTTATAGTGTACTTATAGTACTCAATAGTAAGCTTATACTTAAGGGTATTTTTATTTATTTATTTTTGATCTCCTATGGATTCACTATAATGTAAATAATATTTGTTGTAGAATTAGTAGGCTACTTTATATTTAATTACTTTACTTTCTTTTCTTAAGGAACCATATCCTAACAAATTGTGATTTTCTTTATTGATTGTGATCCCTATATGATATAACAATAAAATGACATAGAATAGAAATTAAATGGAAAATTAAAATCCAGTCTAGAAATGGGAAACCTCACAGTTTATATTCTATTCTATTTTAGACACAGTAAAACAAAAAGTACTGAAAGCAAGCCATGTGTGAATTATTCAGTACATTTTGTTTACAGTTTTAATCAAGTAATCAGTAATCTAATGGATTACATTTTGTAAGTAACTTCACCAGTATGGATCAACAAATTGAGCAACAGTAGCAAGGCCATTCTGACAGGGGAAATGTATGATGCAGATTTTGGCCTTACTCTGTTTTTACTCTTTTAATTTTTCATCATTTACTATGAAAAAGCAAAATTATCTTGCCATTGATCAATTTCCCCGCATGAATCATTCAAGTTTCATCTTATTTAACTTGCCACCCTGCATAATTTGTCTGATTTGAGAAACAGAAATTAAAGATTAACTAGGACATTTATATTTTAAACACATTAGCCTAGAACTTGTATGCAAACCAGAAAATAGATTGCCTACCCAGATCACGCTCAGTAAGGTCAACAGGACTATAGGTTATTACTATGTAAAGGATAAATAAAATAGTTTTTGTTGGTGGTGTTGTTGCTGCTGTTATTACTTGAATAAGAGAAGACAGAGTATTGTTGAAAAGGAATGGGTAAGTTGGATGAAAACATCCACCAGTACATTTTCAAGGCTTGACTGAGTTCAGATTGTATAAAATAAACATAACATTATTAGACATTTAGCAACATCCCCCTTGATATGCTTAACTGCTTCCTCTGTTTGTAGGACAGTCAGATCAAGCCAAGCCAGATGGACAGTGAGTCGCTGAGAGGTCAGTTGCTGGAAAAAATCACAGATTATAGAACTAAACGCACTTTTGGCTGATAAAGGAATAGACTTTGAATAATTTAAGATACAGCTGTTGCAACTCCAACGACCTCCAACGATGTTTGCCATTTCCGCTCCATCTCTCTGTCAGCCTTCCAAACATGGATAGGGCCACATTCACTCTGACCCTGAGTGACAGATTAGACATTGATTAGTTTGATTAGACACCAACAAATGTATATAGCCTACAAGAAGTTCTCTCTCTAGTCTTCTCTCCTTTTTTTTTTTTGTCGGTGTGTAGCGGATGTCTTTGTTTCCTGGCTCATGTAAACGAGCCATTCAGATCCTAATGGCTTCTCTTTCCTGGAGATCACATGATGTTGTATTATTGTTTGCATATGACAAGGCAGTTCTCATTGCTCCATAGGCTTCAAAACCACAAGATCAAAAATCTGAACTCATGTAATTATGATAGTCGATATAGTTGCCCTTATATGGTGCAGTGTCTGCAACTGGGAGGTTTATCATGATCAAACACTGAACTGAGAACAGAGTACAATAATATTTGCAACAAAAAGTGTGGGACAGAGAGAGAGAGAGGGAAATGTGTTTGTTATATTCTTCCCGTTAGGTGTCAAGAGACTGTGTGAAAGAGGTAGATAATGTGGGCGGTGGGGGGATGGGGAGGGGGGGAGGGGGGTGTTGTCTGACTCATTCATCCTGACTGTGTTAGCTTGTAAGGACCCATGGGGACACAATCTCTGAATTCACAGACTGCCAGACTAAGTCCATTTCCTCACAAACAGAAAAACTTTACGACAGCAGCCTGTTTTGGATTTTTACAATCCAAAACAGCTTCCATGATCAATTCAGAACAGCTGACTTACCATCTCAGAGCATTGCAACCCAATATCTCTCAACCCACTTATGAATATGAACATTTGAGATGTAATGCCATTGTACTCTGCTGTTTGTGTCACTCTACAGCAGGGGTCTCAAACTCAATTTACCTGGGGGCCGCTGGAGGCAGAGTCTGGGTGAGGCTGGGCCGCATCAGGTATTCCACAAGAAAAGCTTTGTTAAAAAAATTCCAATCTTCTCAAATGTCTTTATTTTTATTTTTTAACACAAAATAAGATTTAAACGTCTTTATTAACAGTTCTTTAACCTCAATGGGTTCTTCTGAATATGAATTGTCCTGAACATGAATGGAACATTGAAGAACATGAACTGTTCTTCTGAACATGGCTTCTCTTGCCTACTCCTTGCTGCTAGAGACCTGGCAGTAGTCATAGAAACAAAAAAAACAAATGACATCATATAGAAATATATGTAGTGTTCATCGTGTGAGGCAATGCAAATAGCGCGATGCAAATAAAAAATAATGACCCACAAATAACGGTGCGACCCTATAATTGGTCCGGTTTACCGGGGACTGTTATCGCCGACGGACAGGTGTCGCTATGTGACTGCAGACTACATTAGGCTACATTGAGTTCCTTACTTTTCTTTTATCCCGCCGCGTACGCATCACTTTGATTTATTTTGTCAGAGAGAGACATATATACGTATAATGTCCCGCTGGGCAGCAACTTTAAAATCTTTTTTTTGGAAGTGTTGTGAACGCAGCGCGCTGGGACGAATGTCCGCGTGTGCCCAATAGAAACGAGGCAGCCAGCCAGGCACGGAAGAAAACTCTCCATGGCAACGCTGCTGTAACTTTCACTCATTGAGAAATGTTTCTCTGCTTGCATCAAGCCCGGTCGATGTCCCACCCCCGAGAGCCATATACCCCACCGTGATTGGTAGGTTCGTTCAGCTCCGCACACAATACTGTAAAGTGCCATCCATATAAAACTCGCGGGCCGCACTAACATTAAACTTTCATATTAAGGTGGGGGCCACAAAATATCGTCTCGCGGGCCGCAATTGGCCCGCGGGCCGCGAGTTTGAGACCCATGCTCTACAGTATGTTCATTGTTGTCATCATGGACGGTGCAGCTGAACATAACGTCCACTGCAGAGGTCATGCTGCTCCTCCTGCCCGCTGGGCTGGGCGTTCCTAAACTAACAACAGCCCATTCCTGCTCCAAGGAGGTGGCAGGATACAGCCTGAGAGAGTTTAGATACAGAGTGCAGCCACTGGCACGGGTCCAGGGCGGTGTTTCACACAGACAGATTGTTTTGTACATTTACCCTCAATCCCTTTTCTTTTTCTGTGTCCGTTTAAACAAGTGTTAATCTTCTCAAGGCCTCTCCCAGTCAGAGCAAGTGGTAAAGTCTATAGACTCACTTTGTTAAACTGTTGGGTGACTGACGGGTGCTCCACCAATGGGGACGGGTTAGACAACAGGGTCTGTTAATATAATAATTTCCTAGAAAGGAACTGTTCACTTCTTAGGAAGTTTCCTGGAAAGAACCATTACATTATGTTCTAATTATAGGGAAAATAGAGAAAGAGTTCAATGGTAGTTGGTAGTTGGTAAGTTCCTCCAATTTCCTCTGAAGTTTCCAAGACAGAACCATGCAATTATGTAGTAGTTATGTAGAAAATTTGAAATTAGAGGAAGGAATTCAACAAATAACTATATTATATAATTATATGAATAATGACTTGGGTTACCAAATTGACCTCTGCCTATTATTTTTCCAATAAATAGTATTTAGTTTTGCAGTTCTTTCCAGGAAATTCTTTTAAAAGCGTACAGTATCTTATCGACTTCACCAAACTGCTGACATTTTCTATATAAATACTGCATCATTTCATGGTTCTTTCCAGGAAACGAACGAAATGAACAGTTCCTTTCTAGGAAATTATTAGGAAATTGTGGACCCAGAAAATAAAGTGGTTTAGTTTAGTTTAGTTTAGTTTAGTTTAGTTTAGTTTAGTTTAGTGCACATATTAAGCGAAAAAAGCAACATTATGTAACATAACAGTGAAGGTAGATGGAATATAATACATAGAGATTGGGAGTTGAAAACAACAACTAAAAAACAGAAAAGATTTGCAAGAGACAAAGAGATACCTCTCAAAAACGTATTATGGGTGTGCTTAGTATAGGAGATCTCATTTAGCTGTGTGTGTGTGTGTGTGTGTGTGCGTGCGTGCGTGCGTGCGTGCGTGCGTGCGTGCGTGCGTGCGTGCGTGCGTGCGTGCGTGCGTGCGTGTGTGTGTGTGTAAAAAGTGAGAAGAGAGAAAAAATGTTGGGTTATTGAGAGAGGAACTTCATGCATTTTGGTTCATCAGACAGGGGAAGGTGCAGGCTATGTGAGTGTCTGGGATAAAAAAAATATAAACTTATGAATTCAAAACTTTGCAGGGCGATGCATTCATAAATAAAAGTACATGTTTGTGTGTTTATGTTGAAGATAGAATGGAAAAAAGAGTGCTGCTGAATGTTGAGTCCAGCTGCTGAAAGAACAAACATTTCTGTCATGTATGGATTTTGAAAAATTGCCAGCAAAAATTAAACCTCAAGCAATATTGCTGCATATGAGGAAAATCAAATTATAATATATTGGTAAGAGAATGGACTAACCACTGATTTTGCTGGTGATGTACTTTTATTACAAACAAATATGGTATTTACTGGTCTTTTTCACTGCAAGACTGCTAGAAATGGAACTTAGCTATTTTCAGTTTTACCAATGGAAAGACAGGCACTTGTTTTGCAGTATTTAAAATGCTGAAATTACATTTTGTATTCAAGGATATTTTACTTGGAATCATTTCCTCATACTAAAACCATTTGTTTCATTTACCTAGAAGGAAGATATTTTTTGATGCAGAAAGATTCAGTTGGTAATTTCAGTAAAAGGAACTGGAAGTGAGATGCAGCAAAGATGTCACTGATAGACCAGGAGCAACAAGGTCCCAAGAACAGAGCCCAGTGGGACACCACATGCTAACACCCTATCTGATGTCCATGCATTTGCAGCTACAAACTGACAAGAATACATTTTTTAAGCCACCTTTATGTTGAAAGCCAAAGTGAGATAATTTTGATTGTAGAATAATTAAGTGTCAAAAGCATCAGAAATATTCTAACATATAGCACATAACACATAAAGTTGAGACATATGTTTGTTCTTTCTTTTTAATATCTCTTGTTACGGTTATTTATTTCTTTAACGCAATTTGTGACAGACATGGACATGTTTGGTAAAAGTGATCCATAAATAAATGTGACTTTAGTAAACTTTGGTAAAAAAAACAAAAAAAAAACAGGCTGGCCAAGGGCAGAGAAGGAGCAAAATGTTTATATGTTTTGCTTTTTTTTTTTTTTTTTTTTTAACTAGGAATAGGCCCAGTTTCACAAAACAGTTTAAGGAAGTTTACGTAACTGGTTTAGAGGCCAAGAAAGAAAGAGCAGTACAGGAAAACATCCAAATGGACCACTTATGTGAGCAATTATCCTTTATCTGTGAGAGCTGGCAATGACCCTGACAACTCGGTCTTGATTAATGAGGCTAAATGGGGAGTTAGTACTCGCTGGGTTTATTCCATATCTGACTTCTGTAGCAACTGCAGGTGTATATTGGGGGAAATTCATTCAGAAATTCATTTATAAGAACTATAGGATCTATAAGAAGAGAGATGGTGAAGACATAACGTGGCTCCTAGAATCACAAAACACATGAAAAAGCTTTGAAATTTCAACCTGTGAAAAAAGGCAATATTGCCCTCTGGTGTGGAAAATTGTCAGTGCTCTCTGGCAAGACTCTGGCAAAGACTCTTGTGAGTTGTGATGAATAGTCACAAAGATCTAATCCCTTCTAATGACTCACAGATTCACTGGAACCAAAGTCTGCCAGGGAAGACGCATGCTGCTCCCCTTTAGATCTTTTTATAACTAGAACTGGGTTAGTCTTAACTAGAAACAGAGCAAGGCCATGCCCAGCATGCAGTCTCCTATATATCAGTTATATCTCTCCATGTTTGGGCTGATTTTGAGTAATTCATAATTAATTACAGTTTTTTACGATCGCTAGCAAGCGTTTTTCAATACTTATAATACTTTTTCTAAACTCTTCACACACCAACTCACCTACAACACACAGTTGGCAAAACAGTTAATTTTATGCTCAAAATCACATATTGTAAACTAAACACCAACACTAATTTTCAAAATGCAAGAATACTTTGTCAAAATACAGTAACTGTACCAAAACACTGCAAACATGTCTCAAAATCAAATAATTCTTTCAAAACTCTAGCACATGTTTTCTTCCAACAGGAACATTTAGTCAATCACAGCACAATGACATACAAAATACTAACAGCAGATGGTATTACAGAAAATGTATTACTTTATATGTGTCAGTTCTACCCTTATACAATAGACAGTATATTGATAATCAATTGTTTTTCGCACTGCAGTTACTTTTGAAGTCACTCTACATTTTTCTTTTGTTGAGTGTAGTAAATGTTTTGCAAACATTCTATATCAGAAGTGAATGACTCATCTTTACTTTATAGAATGTACAGTATATGAAAAAGGAATAAGTTACAGAATTGCTACAGTAAAGGCTTTATTTGCTATAGGAAATTACTGCAAGAGATCAACAAAAATCTGCAATATAGCTGCTGGTTACAGTGGTGTAAAAATAAAATATACAAACAGAAAAAGGCACAGAAGAAAAAAAAAGAAAAATACACAGTCCTTTTCTAATCTACCCGGTCTTCTGCATTTGGCCACATGTTCTCGTCCACATCACTCCTTATATTTTCTCTGGCTATGCACCTTGGGAAGTATCTTTTGGCGTGCCTTATCCACCCCTGGCAGTGTTCAGCTGTGATTGGTCTATTTGCATAGCTTCAATCAGCTGTTTCTCACTAGCAATAAAAAGCATATACATTATACATATACAAACATATATTTGTGTTTCAATGTACAATGTGAACTGCTGTTCACTTCAACTTTAGCCTATAAGTTAGGTTTAGAACATGAGGTTATCTGTTCTGACATACAGTGTGAAAGCATTTGTAAATTTGGCAGTAAAAATCCATAGTTTTGGTCTTGGTTGAGCTTGTGTGTAAAAGAAATTCAAGAGTTTTTAAAATGTGTTCAGTGAATGCATTTTGTGTCAAAGGAACAAGAAATGTGTTAATGGTATGGCCCACAACAGACCGATGTTGTGCTAACTGTGTTAAGAGTTATGAAAATGTGACTACAGAACTGATAAAAGGTTGCTAGCAATCGTAAAAAACTGTAATATGAACCCTGCTTTCATGGTTTAATACAAATGTGTTCTCTCAGACTCAAAATTATTAGTCAATGCTTTAAAAAAGGAAAGCATCAGGTAAAATTCATATCCCACATTTGGATATTCAAAATATTTGATCTATTGCCTGCTTGGAAAATAAGAAGCATAGCATTATTGCGGGGCAAGGTGCTGTATTACTACAGTTTATAACTAGAGGAGACAGATGTTTGCAGCTTTAAATGTTGTCCTTTGAAACATGAAACATCTGTTTCTCATGCACAGTGTCTGTAGAAAGCTCTGAAATAGATCTGTGTGATTTCTGTGTGTGTTGCAATTGTTTTCACGCATGATTTTGTTCATCTAGTGGCTTTGAATAACTGGTGACAGAAATGCTGGATAAGTTTTATGTACTAAAATAATACCTTTCTCTCATAATAAGCGTATTTAGACTATTACGTCTAATGGTGTATCGGAAAAACAGTTATTCATAGTGTTTGTTTTTGTGGAAAAGTTTGCTGAAGTTTGACTTAAACTATAACAAATCGCTTGTGTCTGGCATGTGTTCACAGACTGTGTTGGCCATTTGTGAATATTACAGTAAACAATAACATCACTGGTCACTGATCACACCGGGTCAAATAAGGAAGCATGACATGACATTTTTGTTTATGACCGAATGGACCGCAGTGAGGAATAGATCATTACATTTCTTTATCCTCAGTATGAGTCATCCGTGTTGTTTTCAGTTGCATGTCAGCAGTGACGTCACGGACGAGAAGTGGCCGTCTCACGCACTGCGAGGGTCTGCCTGTGGCGAAGCTGGGTTCACACAGATGTTGATGCTAGTTACATCTCTCCCCGCATGCCGCATAAACACAAGAGGGAAACAAGACAGTGTGTCAAAGGTCACACCTGCGATCAGCTGGACATTAGTGATAAGTTATAAAATGGTTATCAGCACGTGCAGATGGGGAAACTGAAATAATCATGAATGATAATCATACAGCATGAAATGAAAAATAAAGGGTTAAGGCTGCTATATAAGAGAGTTTTTTTATGTTGTCGAAAACTAAAGTAGTTGAAGTTTCCTCTAATCATGATAATGTGACACATGAAAGGAGCAAACCTGAAGCGAGATGATCATCAAACGCATCTATGGAACATTTGCAACACCTCAGACAGTTTTAGAAATATGACAAACATCATTCAGATATGACTCATCCTAAATGAACTGTGGTTAGAGGATAGTGACAGATAGACCAAGAGGCTTTTATTTCACTTAATTGTTATTCTGACAGCTGAAGCATCACAGGTTTCGTAGTTTGTGTATAAAACAAAATAAGACAGTAAAAGGTCTTTAATGAAAAATCTTCCTCTGTAAAAAAAAACTAAAACAGAGCGGAAGAGAAGACTAAACAAAACTGCTCAAGTTCAGACAAGCTTATCAACTGCAGTCAGACATTTCCTCTGTTGCTCAGCGGCCCCCTTGAGTGTGTGTTGTGTGTCACTCCACTTCCCTGTAGACATCACATCGCTGGGACAAAAGGGACAGATAAACTGCAACCACAGAAATAAAGAAAGCCTTACATTTGATTATAATAGTGATGTATATTAATGGAGTCATTTACTTGACAATGTTGCATAGGAAAATTGCTCAATTATACAGATCTTACATAAAAGAAAATCAAGTTTTTTTAAGTGAAGTAACAGTGCAGTCAATAGATTATGCTAAAAATATTAAAAAAAATGTGCTTTACTATGTTATAGCACTTTCACCTGTTGCAACATAAATCAAAAGGTAGATTATTGAATGTTGAAACTTCACTGTGTGCATGTTACAACAGAAACAAAAGCACATTCCTGTTGAACCGATGTGGGTATGATGTCAAGTTTTTTTCTGTTCCAGCTTGGGCTGAGTGGAGGCATTACGGTCAACAAGGGGAGGTGTTTGCGACTCCAGCACCGGACGGAGGTGACGCCGAACAGTCAAGACATGTGAAGCTGATCACGCACCAGACTGATTTGCCTGTTAGTGTTGAGTGCTGTTGGGCAATTAGAAAAAAATGGGAAAGCTTGTTCTCTTTTTCCTACTCTCCTTTCTCTTTCTAGATGTCACACAAGGTAAGTGATACTTAGTTTCTTAAGTTAAGCTTAAGAATAGCATGATATGTTAAATGTTTCAATTGGTTTTGTTTTTTTATCACAGCCACTTTTTATCACAACTCTACTTTTTACTTAGCTTATTCAAAAATAAATATGTTGGATGTTTGCAGTGTCCACCAACTTTTTCACCAAACTGTAATATTTTATGAAAGCAATTTGCTGATAACTGAGACACTATTTATGAATAAAAAGCGTTTCAATTTCAGGTTCAGCTGAATTTAGAGTTGTGATATAATGAGCTCCAAGTTGGACAGTGGTGCATTTTTTGACATTTTGTTGTATGTTTCTACTCAAATGAGATGTCAAACGAGACAGTTCCTCTTCAGTGCCAAACCACCTTTGTATGCTATTGTCTAGCTAGTAGTTCCTAAAAACCTGTCAACATTATGGATGCAGGATGATATCTGTATATTAGTGTATTATTGTATGGTTTATAATGATGGTGGTCAAATAATTCTAAATTGATTGTGATAAAATATACTGTAATACACTCTAACATAAATATTAACTCTTTTATTCTGTGTTGGAAGCAGGGAAAGGGAGAGGGAAAGGCAGGAGGAACATCTCTGAAGTGGCCTTCCCTGTGCCTCGGACATTTAAAGGCGAACCAGAAGTTATTCAGACCAAGTTCGTCTCTCTAAACGGGACACAGGCTCCCCATTCATCTCTCCCCAGCGATCACGCCCCTCCAGCCCTACGGTTACTAAGCAACAGCACAGCAGGATACCTCCGCGGTCGCCTGAGCACGCGGGTCATCCCCACTATTTATATTCTGGTTGTTGCCGTTGGGATCCCCGCCAACGCGGCCATCTTGTGCGCACTGGCCACTAAAATTAGGAAGGTGTCCTCCGCCATCCTCTACTGCAGCCTGGCTCTCTCCGACCTCCTCCTCCTCCTCTCTCTCATCTTTAAGGCTCGCTACCATCTCCATGGCAACCACTGGGGGCTCGGAGAGACCGCCTGTCGAGTGGTCACGGCTTGTTTCTATGGCAACCTCTACTGCTCGGCCCAGACGCTGGCCTGCATCAGCGTCAAGCGCTACCTGGCTGTGGTGCACCCGTTCCTGTACAAAAGGCTCCCGAAGAGGGCCTGCGCCGCCTGGGCCAGCCTGGCTGTGTGGGGAGTGTTCGGGGCGGCGACGGTTCCTGAGCTGCTGGTCCAGCAGAGCTACTGGCTCCCTCAGCTGGGCCTCACCACCTGCCACGACGTCCTGCCGCTGGACTACAGCTCCCACATGCCCCTGCTCTACTACAACCTGGGCCTGACCTTCTTGGGCCTGCTGCTGCCGCTGGCGGTGACGGCCGCGTGTTACGTCCGAATCGTCCGCGAGCTCAACCGCTCGCACCACGACTGGGCCATGTACATCAAGGCCAGCTCACTCGTGTTCGTTATCTTCCTGCTGTGTTTTGCCCCCGCCGGAGTCCTGCACTTCCTCCATTACGTGCGTCTGTCTGTGGACGGAAAGGAGAGTTTCTATGCGTACTTTAACATGGCGGCGTGCCTGTGCTGCCTCCATTCCTGTCTAGACCCCTTCCTCTTCCTCCTCATGTCTAAGTCTGCGGGCTCCAGGCTTTACTTCATGACCTTCAAGGGCAAGACCCTGAGCATATCCACCTAACATCAACAACAACATAACCATCCACAGGTTTTGATTTTGTGCCTGATGTGATGTACGAGTTGTTCTCTGTGGTTGGAAACCAAAGAGCAGAAAAAAAGGACCTCTATATGTGGCACACACGCAATGGATTCTGGGTTACCAGTACTGAATTGGACATCAGTAATGGAATGACTCTCTGAAAATAACCCTCTGAAACCTTCATGTATTCTTGTTTGATATAATATTTGTTGAGCTTAATGTGGACTAGGTCAAAGCTATTTTGTGCTTAATGTTTACTATTTGTTTTATAAAGATTATTTATCCTAGATATTGTTCAAGAAAACTATATCTTCTTGATCCAGTGAATATATGGTACTAACAATCATCATTTATCCTATTCCCTGATAACACAGCATGTCAAAAAAAGAAAGCTGTAGAGACAGCTTACCTCATTTCACATTTTTACAATGTACAGTACTGCACAGTCGTATCAGATTTACCTTCAGGTTTTATCAGTTTGCGACATAGTTTAAAGATGAACCCCAGACACTCTGCTATCCCTCTGTCAGTGTGTTGGTATTTCCTGCCAAGTCTGTGACAGGATGCAGCTCTCTGACAAGCATCTGTAACACACACACATACTAGAAAAACACCATTCATATTCATGTATATATACAAATGTGAAGTCTGTGGCTAAAATCTGTTGGCTTTGTTACAGCAGCATTTGATAGTGGTAAGATTTTGTAAATATTGTAATAAATGCTACATTAAACATCTTGGCCTGTGTTCCCATGTCGGGTGACATCCACCCTGTTGAAGTGTCCTTGAGCAAGACACTGAACCCCTACCGGCTCCAGGCTGCTGCTCTGTAGCCGAGCCCGACCTCTGACCTGCATGTGGAGGAGGCAAGAGAAAAGAGAGTTTCCCTACATAGATCAAGAGGCGTCACTTTTAATCTTTGCCAGACAGCCGAGCCACTCTGTCTGAGACTATAGGGTTGTTTTATTTTCCACAGTGGGACCTGCTTAGCTGTTCACAGGGGAACACTAACAGGGATAGTTTATGCTTTGACTATTCACTATTATGACTGTTATGTGTTCTCATATCCAGGATTTTAAAAAAAACCCAGCATAGATAATCTTAGTGTGACCTTTCTTCCCAAACACATGCAAAACGAACATGAACACTTCAGCGATAAGACCTAATAAAACAATAAGGCTCCTGAAAAAGCTTTGAATAACTCATGTCCATTGTGACCAGTTTCTAAATAGTGCCATCTGCTGGTGTAACTGGGTGCATCCAAATTTAGACACTGAACAAACTGAACGAAGCACCATAGCTGTTCAAATGAAACTCTTTATTCAGCATGTAGATGCCAGAGGAATCCACCTTCACATTGCACTGTTACATTGCATTCTGTTGAACCTTCCTCATCAAAATAAATCATATCGAGGACTGTTAATTTTTTTTTTGTACACACACCTCCACATATTGTTTAATGGCAGAGGTTTTCAAATCTGAAACCGGGTTAGTGGAGTCCGGCTTGTCAATGACTTAAGGTAAGGAACTGGTGACCCCCCCAAAACCAGATTTGACCACCCCTGCTTGATAACATCTTGTAGTACATACAGTCATCTCACCACTAGCATGCCCTTTCACAACGATCCAGAAGTCAACTCAAGATAATGAACACCTGTCCACAACAAACCTGACAACACAGAGCGCACAAGAATGATACATTCACCTTTGACCCAGAATCACATGTGTGTTTCTCCCTCGGAGGAACAGCGAAGACACAAGAACAGAAAAAAGCACACACACACAACAGAAGGACTTCAGTAACAAACATGCAAGATTTCTTTTTCAAACAGTGATGTGCAGTGAGTTTGCTCAGCACACAGGAGGATGGTGTTGGGAGGGGAACGATGCGGACAAGCTGACGCTGAAACTGACAAACCATCAGAAACCTCAAACAAACTCATCAATAAACCGGATTCATATCCTGAAACAGTCACATTTTCAGTCATACACATTAAAAAAAAAAAAAAAAACTCTTCTGCAACATATCAGTTACGCATATGTTAAAAGGGAACAGGGCACATACAGCACACATTTGCTTCAGAGCAAGAAAAATGATAGGAGCAACATAATTATTTAAATTGAATTAAACAGTACAGCTGAATTAAATAGTCTCCTATCATAATAGTTGATTAGGAAATACTTAAGCTCATCAAATTCAACTTGTTCACTGATTCAAACCCAGAAGAGAATAATGTTAAGAGGTTTTTTTTTAACAAATTACCTACTGTAACTTTAATGCATTTTAGACATCAATGCATTGGCATTGTAGCAGCAATAGAGTATCCTTGGTTAAAGTTGTTAAGCATGGCTTTTAATTTCACTCCATCATGTAATACATGTAGTTTAAATCCTCAAAAATCTGCGTAGACAATGAAGGCCCTCAACTCCCTGGTACGGAAAAACAGATGGGAAAAAAATAACTTTCAGTGTATGATTTCAAGGGTTCACAAGACAAGATGGTGAATCAGCTACCATACCTCACAAGGGTTTGTCTGGACACACACACTGCCACGCACACACGCACACACACACACGCATAAACGGCGCTATCAAGAGACGAGAAAAGAAATCAAAACGGGGCAAAGCTTCCACATAGGTTTTGAAGGAGAGACAGGTTCAATGGAGAGAGGCACGACATTTGCAAAAAGGCCTTTGAGTTTTGGAGGGAGCAGCTATGAGAGCAGCAGCAAGGTAGAGGGAGATAAACAGAGCGAGAGGACAAGGAGGGGCAAGAGACACTATGAGGAAACCAGGGTAAAAAGATAGAGAGGGAGGGAGCAGAGAGGGAAAAAAACAGAACAGCAGACATTTGTTTTTAGCAGCAGAGGTTTCATACAGTATAAATTCCTCTTGACAGATCAGATTGCAACAGAGAGCAAAGCCCTTAACGGTGAGCTTAGTGCCACGACACAAAACACAGACACGAGAGAGAGAGAGAGAGAGAGAGAGAGCATTCAGACAAAAAGGTTTCCAATCTCAAAAGTCTCTTACTGTAAAAAGCAGAAAATGTAAACTTCTTTTTACTTTAGAAATGTAGCTGCTGAATTCGCCTGTTTCGACTATACTACTGTAGAATTATTACTAGTTCTATTTTTTTTTTCTCTATGGCCTTGTCATTCTTGCAATTGGAGCAGGTGCAAAAGGCTTGAACGCCATCAACCATCAGTGGGAAATTGATCGTGAGTTTAGAAACAAAGAAAACAATAAATAACATAAATAAATAAATATACCCACAAATAAATACACATCCATATATCGTGATTTGCACTGAAACTGAGTGAAATCGAGAAAGTCTGAAGGTTGTTGGAAGTCCAAACCTTTTGCAGCCTTGACACATGTGTTCGTGGGTTGCATGTGAGGAACAGCCCATGGTAGGATCTGAGCTGTTGATATACAGAGTCGCACCACCACTGCTGAATCTAGCTCGTCTCTTAACAGCCTTTTTATCAGAATTGTTCCAAGAATGCCCCAGGCTGTGGCAACCAGCCACTGATATCAGGTATATTTCTAACCGCTGTGGTACCTTAATATTCAAAGTGCTAATCATCAAACTCTGTATATCTACAGCTCTGCGTAAAGTTAAACTGCATTTCGTAATCCTATTTTACCTGGTATTTACTCAGAAATAACAGAATCACACTCTTATGACCAAATGATACAGAAACGATGAAAGCAGTGCTTGCTTCAACGATATTCAAATAGTGCACAAATGAATTATTATTGAATACACTGAGCAAATACCAAGTAAACAACACACACAGTGAGGTTTACATGAGAACGTTGGCGCGTGTGTCTGGCAGTCGGAGCCCCACCAGCCCCCCGCCAACCAGCACGGCCGATGCCAGCAGGATGGGGATCGCCTTGGTGATGCCGACCAACGAGCCAAAGATCAGGTTGCCCAGCACCGCTGCCAGCTTACACATGGCATTACAGAAGCCGAAGCCTGTGCCCCTGAAAACAAAGACAGACAGCAGGGAGTGAGAGAGAGTACAGGCCTATGTCTGTCTGAAACAGTGCTAGAGAACCTGAAAGAGTAATATACTGCCTTACATATGACATACTCCCCTTTACTAGATCATGTCATTTTCTCTGAAACATTATGGTATTATGGTTACTAGTTATATATCTTTTTATTTACTTTCACAAACATATTCATGTGGCCCTTGCAGAATGGATCTGTTGATCGTTCCTCATCAATTTAGTGATGTTGATGATTTATTTATGTATGCTTTATGTATGTTCACTTCCACCTCTCCGACACTCCAGATGCTCTCTGCTTTGCTCCTTGCCTGCTTATCTATTTTCGGCAATATTTATATAATTATGTTTTTCCTGCTGCACTGCTCAAATCTATGAGTGGGTGTTCCTGTTAACTACTAATTCTACAGGATTAAAGTGATAAGAGGTCGTGATCACTTATTTTCAAACTTTTTTATCACTCTGGATTACACAATGCCTCCTCACGCTTTGGAATCCTTCAAATGCTAAGACTGCCACAAACTGCAACAGAGGATTGCTTTGATGACCTCAGTGAAATAGAACAGCCTAGAACTCAGGCTCAGAGTGCTAATGAAGTGCCAGCATTGAATGATTCCATAACCTTCCCAAAACTTGGTAAACCTGAACCATTACCAAAGAAACTGAGCAGACTGAGTCACTGGCATACGCTCGGCACAAAGCCCAAACATAAACGCACAAATAGACTGCAGTCATCGCCTACACTACAGCTGGAGAATAGAGTTGCATCATTTGCACAAGGAAGAACTAAGGTACGCACAGATAAAGGGTTAAAGTCAAAGGTTTGGACAGACAAGAAGCCTGGACCTCCAGTGGAGCAGACACCTGTGCCGGACACTCTCATTGTTAGAGATGCCGCTATCAAAAACATAAGCGGTAAGATGATCGAAACATGTTGTTTTCCAAGAGCAATGATCTGTGACATCAATGAACAAATCAGACAAAGTACTGTCTGACCACCCAGAAATGAATCAAATCATTGTACATGTGTACAAATTATATTACAGTCGGAACTGCTAAAGCTGGACTTCATTGAACAGATTTGGCAAACTAGAGATTCAATCCTTTATCAGTGGGCCATTACCAACAGTTGGCAGGGGGATCAATAAGTTTAGCAGGCTACTTGGATTGAATCCATGGCTGTTCACAACCTGCAATTTAAAAGGATTGAAAGGATTGATCTCTTCTGGGGGTGTAGACACCTATTCAGAGCAGATGGTCTCCATCTGAATGGGTCCGGAGTGAAACTACTAACGGACAATCTCCTCTACTCCCTTCATCGCCCATCTGCCCCCCTCCTGGATGCACTCAACTCTGACACAGTCCCAACTTCAGCAGGAATCTATAGATGACCAGTCACATTCTCCCAGCCTCAGCTTGGAGCTCTCTGTTCCTCCAGGTCTCTCTCACCCCCCCCCCCCCCCCTCGACCTTCAGCCGTGCTGGATGCGGCAAGCACACTGTGTCACACCAGCATTGCTGATATCAACACCGGAGAGGCAAACAGCTGATGGCCTTGGGGTCCCTGCTGCATTATAGCTGGCACTCGTGAGATTTCCCATATCAAGCTGGGACCCAATGCACATATCGCTGGATCACAACCACCACCAAGAGATTTTATGTCAGTGCCTGAAACTTTCCCCTTTCCTGTTTTGACTAGTAGTAGAGTAACAAAATGTACTCTCTCCATGGGTGTGAAACAACTTGACAACTGGA
This sequence comes from Centroberyx gerrardi, assembly GCF_048128805.1. NCBI lineage: Eukaryota > Metazoa > Chordata > Actinopteri > Beryciformes > Berycidae > Centroberyx > Centroberyx gerrardi. Next base: position 26,555,585 of record NC_135998.1, read on the forward strand.
GACAACCTGCCTCAGTGCTTGTCACTAATAATCTAAAACTAACCTTGTTTAATGTTAGATCTCTAGTAAACAAATAATCAATAATCTTATTGTCACTTATAAACTTGATTTTATGTTTTTAACTGAAACCTGGTTAGATAAAAATGGCGGTGCAACAGTCAACCCCCCTAACTTCAGTTGTATGGATGTTGTTAGAGCTTGTAAGAAAGGAGTCAGAGCAGCTGCTTTATTTAAAGATGCATTTCAGTGCAAGCAGACATCATTTGGAGATTTTATATCCTTTGAATACTTTTCTGCTATACGAGTTCTGCTGTTAATGTCCATTATTTCCACTGACTTTGACTGTTTAGTCTTAACTGGTGACTTTAATATTCATATCGATAATTCCAACAACAAGAGTGCTTAAGATCTTTTTGCCATATTGGACACCTTTGGACCGACCCATAGTAGATGGCATACATTGCACCTGATTATTACTAAAGGTCTCAATATTTCAAATGTTGTTGCGATCAGTGCATTCATTAACAATCTTTCAGTTAAGTTTTTGAACTTTTGCACATAAAAGAAAAGTGCCTTGGCTTCTGTTTTCCAAGGCTTCTTTTACCCTTGACTCCAATCTTCACCTTTTGTTGTGAACAGACATGAATGGTTTGGTCAAGCATAAAGCAAGGATGCACTCTGTTTTACCCTCTCATAAATTTCCATTTACACTTTAAAATGCAATGTGATATAGTATTGCATTACTAAGCCATTCAAACAGTGGCATGCTGCACACCTCCTGTCTGTTGGGTAGAGCTCCGCGGTGACGACGTCCAGGGAGTTCCAGGCAGAGATGCTGAGGCCGTTGTAGAGACACAGCATGAAGATCATCATGGACTCACTGGTGCCAAACCAAAGGAAGAAACAGCTGATGCCTGACAGCACCATGGAGCCTCCTGCAGGACACAACACAATAATAATCTGGAGTCTCTTGCATCTGAGAGACACGTCTACCCTGATGTCAGTACAGGACGGCCTACATGAACATCACTGCAATACAAAGGCCTACATCAAAAGACATCAAGACATTTTGCAAGACAGATGGCTACCATTCATTGGGTATACAAAAAGCCAGAGCAGGTCCAGACCAGAGAGTATTAAGTCGTACCTAACATGCTAAGCCGTCCGATTTTGTCCATGAGCAGGGCAGAGACGATGTTTCCGGGCAACACAGCGAGTGTTCCCAGGAAGTTGACAAAGTAGACCCAGTAGGCGCTGTAATCGTCATCAAATGTCATCTGGCAGCCTGTCTTGTTGTGGTGGAAGGAGCTGTTGATCACCCTTGAATTCAATAGCTTGGAGTCGTCAATATCTAGAAATGCGAGAGACAGGAGCAGTTACTGAGCACTGTTTCCATTACGGGTTTACTTCATGAATATTAGGATCCGCCCTGTGCTCTCAAAGTCTTTGAATATTCAAGAATATTTGAAACATTCTTGATTATTCATTTACTTTATGGACAAACAGACCGACAGATTGGATTATAACAGGGAAAACTTTTCCATTTCAGTCAAAATATTTGAATATCTTTGTTACATTTTCAAATATTTATATTAAGTACATATTCTTCAAATATTCTGAAAAAGTAGTCAACAATTCAACATTAAATATTCATTACCACATGGCAGTTACAGTCTTTACCAATTTGTTTACTGTATAAGATATATGAACATTAAAAATAATTATTTTATTTGTATTAATCTAGTTTAGTACTATGGTGTTTTTGTGTAATATGTACTGCATTTTTTCCATGCAACGGGATGAGGCCAATATGCGGATCCTATGCATTATATGTTGTATATATTTTAAATGTCTCTGGCCTCTCACCCCAAATGGAAATGTTATTAATGCATTTCAGCAGACGCAGCAATGAGCAAACACTCTCTGCTCTCACCTCTGCTCTCACGACTCTCCCTCCCTCCTCCTTTCTCTTTGTTCTCTGCTCTCTAGGGACACATTGCTGGGGGCAAAGAGACTTCATTTCCCATGGGGCTTTACCAGCAACCCGACGTGCCCTTACTGTTTTCGTGGTCAGCTGTTTCCTAAGTGCTGGGAGGGAACTATTTTCCAACCTGCGCTCCCACAAGGTCTGATTCAGCTAAAGTTCTCTCCGAACATTTGAAACCCCTTTCCTTTCATCCCGTCTGTGTTTTTGTCAGCCCCGAAATGATTGGATTGCACTTTTATAGCACAGCAATGTAGCTATTTAGAGCAGAGCTATAAATGCTCAGTGCCACTCTTTATTCTCTAACGCAGGAGCTGGGACAACAGACCCAAAATGAACTGTCATGAGGAGGAGGAGAGAGAGAGAGAGAAAGAAAGAGAGAGAGAGAGAGAGAGAGTTATGTCTATGGTATAATGGGATTTTCTGGGCAGAGGGATGGAAGGAAATACCTCACTCTGTGCAGGAGAGGAATAGTCTGAATGTATCCCACTTGTTGGAAATAAGGATTCTTTCACAGATACAGAGTTTGACATTTACTTCACACTGACAAACCGTTCATTCATGATTGATGCACAGTGTAATTAGAAGGGTCATCCAATAATTAGGGCTATGTGGAAAGAGAAATTATGAGTAGACTGACCCGTGTTGTAGAAGAAGGAGTCTACAAAGGTGCAGTTGTTGAAGAAGGATCCCACTGAGGAGACATCTTCAAAAAAACAGTTCAGGAACGAGGAGTCGATAAAGGTGACCGCCTTGAATTTCATACTGATGAACCTGGGAGAGGGGAGGAGAGAAGCGAGGGAGGAGGAGGAGAGGGGAAGACAGGAGAGGAAAAGAGTGAGGGAAAGATGAACAGAAACAACCCAACAAGGCAGGATTAAAAAGGATTGGCAATGCAAAAACAGATTTGTAGCAACAGGTAACAACAAGGGGGCTGACACTGAGTGAGTCCAATTATTAAAGATGTACTGTATGTGTGTTACTCTCTATCATTGAATGTGCTGAGTCACCATTTGCACCCAGACAACAAAGACAACAAATATCTTCACTAAATAACTTTAAATCTCTTTTAGTCATGAAACAAATGGTGTTGAATTCTGTTGTATTTGTATTTTCTGACATAAAGAAAGATTGGCAGTGCACCAACATGCTCCTCCTGTATCATGTCTAGTATGACAGGGCTTCCCTGTCTCTTATTGATCCGTACGAGTGCCGCTGTTGCTGCTGTACACAGCATTATGATATTGGCTTTGATTTCATCTCTTAATAAATGTGCGTTCTGGTCTCCAGTAGGGACAGGAAAGAACAGAAACAGCATATTGATGTGTCTGTACTCTGGCCTTTGTGTAAGTGAGAATCATAACCAGAAGGAGAAGAAAAAGGTGTGAGTGTGTGTGCGTGTGTGTGTGTGTATGAGAGAGAGAGAGAGAGAGAGAGAGAGGGGGGGAGAGCGAAAGAGAGAGAAAGAGATAAGCCTTTTAATTTCCTGGTGGCGGTGGAGATAAAGGAAACAGGATTAATATTACCGGCACTGGTGTGTTGTTTGCGGGAATGATGAATAGTGCTGCTATCCCACAACGGGACAGGTGGCTTTGACCAAACCACTAAGTGCAGGGAAGCTCACAGGTTTGGATCAAAATGTGTCGTATCACAGCTGTTTTTAATCCTTTCTCATATCTACATACAGTATATTTCTTAATAAACAATCTTTCCATTGTCTGAGCCATGTGCCTGTCGGTTTGTGTACCTATGGGAAGGAAAATTGGGGCTGGACTGGCATACCTGTCATTTTGAAAGACTCCGTTTCTGTGGATCTGGTTCTCCAGGGTGAAGTTGAAGGTAAAGTCTTCGATGCGCTCGTTGTTGTGGATCTTCACTCTGGAGGCGTACTCGTCAGCCTGGAGGTGCTTGATGACATCGGGGAACCACACAGACAGCCCATAGTACCTGGACACAGCAACAGCTTCTACAGTAAAGTGCTTTACATCATCGTCCACATAGGCCACTTTGGGTAAAAGTTGAACTTTGAATTTATGACCACACACTAGACACACTAGACACTCTTTGAATTCATGACTTCCAGTCTTTTATGTTGCCTGTGATGGATTTGAGTTACACAGTCATAAAGTGTTAAACAAAGTCTGTGTCCCAGGAGGTTGGGAGGTTTATTGCAGCACTACTAAATATTGACTTTGTGGCTGCATTTTGCATCGACTTTGTTAACCCTACTGATATAGTCCGCAAAACAGCTAAGTAGACTTTCAGTGTGGTTTGTGTGCGTGTGTGTGTGTGTGTGTGTGTCTCCACATGTGTGTATGTGAACAGAGGATTACATGGGCCAGAGAAAAAGACATCTGCTCATGGTGTAGTTGCCTGTGTTGAGTGTCTCCAGAGGACAGCAAGACGACTTGGCCTAGTAAAGCCGGGCTCTCTCTCTCTCTCTCTCTCTCTCTCTCTCCCCCCCCCCCCCTCTCTCTCTCCTAAGCACTGATCCAGAGCCAGAGGGCAGAACTAGCACTAACCCACTGATCTGGGCCTATAGGCTGAAAGACACTGATGTGTTATTAGCAGCACAGGGTAACATTTCGACAACCCCTCGTTGGATGCTGACATGTGACAGACGGTCCTGCAGGCCTGCTGGCTCTCTGAGTTGCTGCTACTGTACATTTATCTCCTTTCATCTCACAGCCAGCCTCACTGGTGTCCTGCTTGTACTCAAAACACACAAGCAGGCTGGCATACACACAGACAGACATGAACAAAGACACACCACCCCTGAAAGTAATTATTGAGTAATACTGCTTCATTAGTGCGTCTCAGAGAGGAG